>NC_092252.1:17897111-17914611 GCF_036320965.1 Panulirus ornatus | reverse complement strand
AACAAATGTGTTTTGTACAGCAGGCGTCCGTGGGGCTACGAGGCCCCCGGGGAATGCCTTCGTTCCTGCAGAACGAGAAATGGACGTTGTGATGATATTTTGTGCACATCTACCCAGAGGGAATCTATCGGTGTCAGGAGATATATGTTCTCGAGAGCTTTGCATGAACAGCGAGTCTTGGAACTGGGGCGAAACTCACTCAGATGGTTATGCTTTGGGCATGAGTACAATAATACTGCTGGTGCGTGAGGAAGGCAACAGACCAGCAGCATAACTCATACAGTTCTAACGATGGTTACCAAATTCACGACCAGGAAGTCATAGACGATACCATCCTCCCCAGGGTTAATAGCCTTGACCCCTGGTAAAGGTTACATTAAGTTGGTGCTCAGTATACAGGACATCACATTCACCATGTTACTTGTCTAGTGTGAATCTGGTAAGCTCACGTCTATCTTTGGATTTCTTACACAAAAACAAAAAAATCTTCCTTGTCTTTAGTGGCAGTTTTGAAGCCCAGTTTGAGTTTATATACGCCTGCGCATCAGGTTTGGATGAGAAACTTGTTTAGTTTCAATACCTTAATATTGTTGATGCTTTCCCAGGCTTTGCTTAGGCGAGTGTGATGATTTAATCCACTTACAAATCTTTTACTGTCATTCTTTATAGACTTAGGCAATCGTTCCCTCGCTGCTGTGAGCCGAGCAAGCAATAGTTTTAGCTATTGCGACGTTGAAAACTATTCGTAACATTTATCTGTTTTTCTTCGGATATGTAAGTTGTCCTTCTCTTTAGAGTCATCATGATACTGTTTATCATAACAACCTTAATTCTGCTTTATCTGATAACTTATCATTCCAAAATGAACCACAGACAGTAGTTACGAGGTCAACATTAAAAGTTTCTAAGCTCGTAATCTTCATCCCACTCTGAAATAAGATTACGAACTGACTTTCATGTTTTTATAACTCTGTTATCTTTTAATCTACTTTGAGTCCAGAGAAGATAACATTAGTTATATGTAGAGTGACGGTGGTCGATGTACCGCCGAACATGAGATAATCAACAATATTACAATTATTCTATTTTGTCGTTAGGCGACATAGCACTGGCAGATGCATTCCCCCAGGCGTACCCATCTGAATTCATACATACATAAAACCGATTTTTAAAAGATGGAAGAGGTTATATGAAGATGGGAAAGGTTATATGAAGATGGGAAAGGTTATATGAAGATGGGAAAGGTTATATGAAGATGGGAAAGGTTATATGAAGATGGAAAAGGTTATATGAAGATGGGAAAGGTTATATGAAGATGGGAAAGGTTATATGAAGATGGGAAAGGTTACATGAAGATGGGAAAGGTTACATGAAGATGGGAAAGGTTACATGAAGATGGGAAAGGTTATATGAAGATGGGAAAGGTTACATGAAGATGGGAAAGGTTACATGAGGATGGGAAAGGTTACATGAAGATGGGAAAGGTTATATGAAGATGGGAAAGCGAAACAAGGAAGAGATAGAATTCCACAACTTCGCTACACGAGGAAAGAATGAAGGCGTCACCGTGGCTAATCCTAGTGAGTCCTGTGAGCTTATCAAGGACTCTCCTGAAGATATGTTTTGGCAGAGTCTTTCTCAGGGTTCGAGAGTCATCGTATTCATGTAGAAGTGAGTCTAATCTCTTGCCGTTGACGTCAGCGGTGAAGGTCACCCTCATCCTTGTGCAACTAAGTCCCTCATTAGAACGAGAGGATCGGTATGAGCAAAATGAGGAAGACGTGTGCCACCTTAGGAGGTTCACGACGAGTGCTGTAGGTGAAGATATTCTGGAGCGCATTGAATTCTGCCTTGGTTCTCTTGTGATGGAATCCGTTAGGCTTTTGGGAGGATGAAAGGTGCAGGAGGTAGGGACTCTTCGTATTTATTTCATATTTCTTTTCACTTTTCAGTAATTACTTTATTTTTCTTTGAATTTCCGTCACCCACAGCCTGTGGGGAGACAATCCTGTTCCATGGTCATCCGGCGATATGCCGGGGTTGTCAAGGAGAGCTGGTAGCCTATCTGCCAGGGTAGACGTCTGCTGCAACTGATAGCCTGGTCGCTGTGAGGAGTTGGCAGCCCATCTGCCAGGTGAAGGTGTCTGCTGTGGACGCCAGGTTGGTCTCTGGAGTGGAGATAATGCAGGACAGTCGGCATGCCACTGTTCTCGAGCAAACCTGTGTTGAGTGTTGTCCTGCACAGACTGCACAACAAGGTGACTTGGTGTGACACACGTTGGCAACATGGCTCCATCTTAGACAGTTGAGACATCAATGTCTCGGGTGATGGATCATATCCAATTTCAGGTGACGGTAAGCACCAGGGACCGAGATAGTCCTGAGGTGAGGGTTTTCTCCCAACCCCACAAGATGATAGTACTGCCTCGTAGTCCTCTGTAGTTCGTGTGCTTTGGTTCTGTTCAAGTATGGCAGGTTCTTCAAGGTTCTCAAGACCCAAGATGATGTGAGGGTAGACCAGCTGGATCTGTTGATTTGGGAGTTGTTACATTGCTTCACACTTGTCATCTTCTTGGTCAGAATGCCGTCTTCGCCTTGCGTGATGTAGCCAATTGTATTTACATACAGCTTCAGTGTCGAGGTGGGGTTGGGATCAAGCCTCTCTCTCTTTTGCCACGGTGCTATGGTGAGGGACGCTCACTATCCGCGACTACAGCTGCCTCCACTGGCCTCTTCTCCTGTTTCTTCCTTACGATGGATTTGCTCTGGACTCCGTCAAAACTGGGTCAGCAGTGTTGTGCTCACTCAGTGGCCCATCAGTGGTAAAGAAAGGAGGGACTGTGTCATCACAATTAGTCGTCTGTCGGTCACACAGAGCATAGAGGAACTGTGCCGCACAGACGGAGGCCGGCAGAGAAGGCGTTAAGTCCTCTGGCATTCAGGGAGAGGTGACCCAGACCCTTAGGGATCACGTAAGGTCGACAGGGGACGCACCCACACTGACCCTAAGCCTTAGGGAGAGAGAGATGCAAAGCTACACAAGTGCAAAGGATCACACGTGTGCCACACGGAGGATGTAAAATGGTTCGAGACATCACATCAACACTCCTAAGTTGCCTCGTTAAGCGGCTTCTGCGTATCATTGCAAGTGTAAAGTGACCACACTTGTCAGAGGGAGGCACAGATGACCAGGTCTGTGTGCAGCCTAACCTTCATTTCCAAGGTGGTTTTGTTGGCCTAGTGGCCAACTGCATCGCTGGCTTCCAGCTGCATCGTGACCCAGCTGCACCGTGACCCAGCTGCACCGTGACCCAGCTGCACCATGACCCAGCTGCACCATGACCCAGCTGCACCGCTACCCAGCTGCACCATGACCCAGCTGCATCGTGACCCAGCTGCACCATGACCCAGCTGCACCATGACCCAGCTGCACTGTGACCCAGTTGCACCATGACCCAGCTTCACCATGACGCAGCTGCACCATGACCCAGCTGCACCGCTACCCAGCTGCACCATGACCCAGCTGCACCATGACCCAGCTGCACCATGACCCAGCTGCACCATGACGCAGCTGCACCGTGACCCAGCTGCACCATGACCCAGCTGCACCATGACCCAGCTGCACCATGACCTAGCTGCACCATGACCCAGCTGCATCGTGACCCAGCTGCACCATGACCCAGCTGCACCATGACCTAGCTGCACCATGACCACTGCCTGCATCGTTGACACCAGCTGCACCATGACCCAGCTGCACCATGACCCAGCTGCACCATGACCCAGCTGCCACCGTGACCCACCTGCACCTGACCAGCTGCACCATGACCCAGCTGCACCATGACCCAGCTGCACCATGACCCAGCTGCACCATAACCCAGCTGCATCGTGGCCCAGCTGCACCATGACCCAGCTGCACCATGACCCAGCTGCACTGTGACCCAGCTGCACCATGACCCAGCTGCACCATGACCCAGCTGCATCACCACTCTCCCCACAAGAAATTACCGTCTTAAGTAAAGATTGTTTCCTCAAGCTTCAAAAGTATTGTTCCCCAAAGTTTTCCAAAGTATTGCTGGTGCCTCAAGCTTTAAAATATTGCTGGGCCTCAGCTTCAAAAATATGCTGTGCCTCAACTTTCAAGTATGCTGGGCTCAAGTTCACAAGTATTTTTTGGGCCTAAATTTCAAAGTATGTGGTGCCTCAAGCTTACAAGTATGTGGTGCCCAAGCTTACAAGTATGTGGTGCCTCAAGCTTTACAAGTATTGCTGGTGCCTCAAGCTTTACAAGTATTGCTGGTGCCTCAAGCTTCACAAGTATTGTTCATGCCTCAAGCTTCACAAGTATGCGGGGCCCTCAAGTTTTCAAAGTTTGTGGTGCCTCAAGTTTTTACAAGTATTGTTGCCTAAAGTTTTACGTATTGCTGGTGCCTCAAGCTTCACAAGTATTGTTCATGCCTCAAGCTTTACAAGTATTGCTGGTGCCTCAAGCTTCACAAGTATTGCTGGTGCCTCAAGCTTCACAAGTACTCTAAGTACCTCAATGTTCACCAGCATCATTATAAAGCTTTAAGCTTCATAACCACTGCACACGGCACAATATGTTCAAGATCTATCTATTTACCCAAACCGACATATCTCAAGATATGAACTTTATTAATATTCCCTTTACATACGTAGTGAACTGTGTATATGACGGTACACTACCATGGTGGAGGGTTACATAGAACCCAGGCTCTCCCATGGTGACGGCAGGATGGTATACTGCCATGGTGGAGGGTTACATAGAACCCAGACTCTCCCATGGTGACGGCAGGATGGTATACTGCCATGGTGGAGGGTTACATAGAGCCCAGACTCTCCCATGGTGACGGCAGGATGGTATACTGCCATGGTGGAGGGTTACATAGAACCCAGACTCTCCCATGGTGACGGCAGGACGGTATACTGCCATGGTGGAGGGTTACATAGAACCCAGACTCTCCCATGGTGACGGCAAGATGGTATACTGCCATGGTGGAGGGTTACATAGAACCCAGACTCTCCCATGGTGACGGCAGGATGGTATACTGCCATGGTGGAGGGTCACATAGAGCCCAGACTCTCCCATGGTGACGGCAGGATGGTATACTGCCATGGTGGAGGGTTACATAGAGCCCAGACTCTCCCATCTTGCTGGTGGAACGTGGAGAGCGGCACAGGTCCCAGGTTATCCCATGGTGATAATCTGAGTTTTTCCTTTTTATTTTTCGTGTCCAAACTTTTATAAATATCTTCAGAAAAAACGCTGTCATTTTAGTCCCAAGGACGTGGGGGATAGTGGTCTGTTCCCCCCCCCCCCTCATCATATATTCTATAATGGGACAACTTCTCCAAGTAAAGGACAAAAATGGGTTACCCAGGTGCGGGCGAGACCAATTTTCGTGCCAGATCTCATCAAGGCGACGCCTCGGCTTTAATAGAAAATTCCTGGACAGTTACATGATAAGTAGATGGCCAGATAGACAGACATGTAGTGGGAGTCAAGGGTGTCAGTCCGTTGAGACGGGAAGACAAAAGAGTGTAGCCACAGTGTTCTGCTGTTGACAATAAGATATGAACAAGGACGCATTTGTCAGGAGTTGAGGATAATGGACACACTGACAACATCTTGTGGTGGTTCATTCCCACACACACACACACACACACACACACAAAAGAATCGCCCATCCCAGGTTACGTCTTGACCTGACCATCGCTCATCACGTCTCTGTGGAACATGGAGGGACCCCGTACCAGCCTCCAGTCTGTGTGTGTTTTAGAGTTGGAGAATTGGTTTAAGAACATGGGAAACTAGTTTAAAAGGTAGAGATATGGGGGGCAAGGTAGGGAGTTAGATCCTCTTGTGGTGCCGAATTCCAATGTTCTTCAACATCACAGATGAATATCCTTTTTTGTCCGTTAGTGTTACAACCCGTTTTCGTTTCTTTTTTTTTTTCTAATTTCCTGCCATCAGTTCTTGGTCATCGAATTTCTGTCGAATGCGAAGGAAAATATGTTTATGTTATGATAACGAAATTCTTCTGTAACATCTCGGAGTTTGTACTCCTGTGCAGGAGGTAATTCTAGGCGTCGAAGTGTTTCTTCTTGATGTTTATTTAGCGCTATTGGATTTGTTGTTGTTCTTTGCACTTGTCCTACTTATCCTTCATCTCTAAAAACATTTGGTTACTGGAAATATACAGCGTATCCTGGGTGAGGTTTGACTTAGGCGTTGTAAAGTGAATGTCATATACAGTGTCTGATACATTATGCATTTGGCTGTAAAACTTCACTTCTTTATCTTTGACATATGCAGCTAAGCACTGTTTTGCATATCTCAGGTCATGACTATCGATCTATGTTCAATTTTCTCCTTAAATGTCATATAGTGATATACTGAGCATCGTAAATCATAATTTTCTCTCAAAAATCTATCACTTTCAGTTTACCTCCACTCATGCCTATGTACCACGTCTTTGATCATTTTACCAGTCGGTCTCAATCCCTCGAAATCCTTTGGAAGCCTTCGTCTAACCGGGCTGTATATCCTCAAGTTGGCTCGTTGGCAAATTCTTAACTTCAACTTGCAAGTCTTGCCTGGAGATCCCTGATAAAGGTAAGGAGAAGCTTGGCCTCCAAGACTGAGCCTTGTGGGACCTCGCTGCTCACGGTGATCTCAGGTGCCTCCTCGTGTAACATCACTCTGTGTGTCCTGCCTGCTAACCAGAGAGATATCCTCGCGATGATTTGATTTCCTGTGGTCGTGGGCTTCAAGTCTACCCGGTACATCGTCGAGGGCTCTGTGCATGTGAAGGATCTACAGCAACTGAAGGGATTATGGAGTATCAGTTATTGTATGTAATGACTACAAAATCCCTATAGAGTCCTGTTACTTGTGGACACCCATTCTGACTTGCAGGCATTAGTTCAATGTATTTGAGAAATTTAAAGGTTTCATTTGTAGTGGTTGTTTCCAAAACGTAAAACTGAAGCAAGTAAGGCTCCTTCTCTACTACTGCTACATTCTCAAGCTTCCAGTCATCTGGCCCTGCCAGCAATGTGTTGAGCATTTTGGTCGGAAATAGTATGCATTAGCTCATTTCCTTCAGTGTTATGAGGGAGACATCGTCAGAACCAAGTGGCTTCTCGGGTCTAACACTTTATACGTGTGAATGTTACGTTTGTGGTTGTGGTAGGAGAGCCATGTGTTTGTCGTCATTACTTAAGGTACAATTTGCTTTCGTTCATTGGTCTATGATTCTGTTGTAATGACTCACTTTGAGATGCCAGAGAGGCCGGACCTCTGGGGCTGTGGTCTGGGAGAGACGTAGTGAACGTGACTTTTGGCCCCTGCTAGACAGTGGACCCCTTGAAGTGTTTTTATGAGGAAAAAAGTGAAACTTATGTGGAAAACCTGAAGTGAATTCCCTTCTAAAGGAAATGGGTTTTTATGAGGAAAAACCGAAGTGAAATTTTTTGAGGAAAACCGGTGAAAACCCAGGGGAAAACCCCTGAAGTGTTTTTATGAGGAAATGAAGTGAATTCCCCTTCAAGGATGGACCCCTAAATCCCAATTTTTCATGAGGAAACCGGTGAAACTTATGGGGCATCCTGAAGTGTTCTTTTGGGGCCAAAACCAATGAAACCCAGGATCAAAACCAAAACCAATTTTTATGGGGCTCCTGGTCCAATTACTTAAAGGCAAACCCAAGGGGGAAATTCTGTCAAACCTTCCCCCAAATTTTCATTAAACCCAAGTCCAATTATTAAATTTAAAACCAATTTTTTTCTTCATTTTCAAATAATCCTTTTTATAAATCCTCCCGGGGTTTCCAAAATTAATAAAAGGAAAATTTTCTTTTTTCTCCTTCCAAAACCGAGGAAATGAATAAATTTTTTGGTTAAAAAGGCCTTATTCAGAGGCAAAATAAAGTGAAAAAAAAGAATTCCAAAAATTATTGGCTAACCGGTCCAAATTCCCTTTAGGCAAAACCTAATCCAAATTTTATACAAACCTGAATCCCTTCCCTTGGCATTAACCTTTTTTTCCAATTTTTTCAGACATAAGGGAAATAATTTTAGGGGGGGAAACCGGGCCCTTTTTCAGGGGAAAACCAAGTGTTTTTGATGGAAATGGTGCCCCTGGGGAAACCAAGGAATTTATTCAGTGGCTTGGGTTGTTATTAATGGATCCGAAGGGCCAATTACCCTGAGGGAAAACCTTAACCTTACTTATATTTTTAAACCTTTTTTTTAATTACTTATTTTTAATAAACCTAAAGGGGCCCAATTCCCTTTTGAGGGGGAAACCTAAAGGGGAAATTACTTCATGATGGCATAACCTGAAGTGCCAATTACTTCATGATGGCACAACCTGAAGTGCCACTTACATCATGGTGGCACAATCTTTATTGTAATAGTACATATGATCGTAGACACACACACACACACACACACACACACACACACACACACACACACACACACACAGAAACACACACGCACATATATATATATATATATATATATATATATATATATATATATATATATATATATATATATATATATATTTTCTTTCTTCTTTCATACTATTCGCCATTTCCCGCATTAGCGAGGTGGCGTTAAGAACAGAGGACTGGGCCTTTGAGGAAATATCCTCACCTGGCCCCCCTCTCTGTTCCCTCTTTTGGAAAATTAAAAAAAAAATGAGAGAGGAGGATTTCCAGCCCCCCGCTCCCTTCCATTTTAGTCGCCTTTTACGACACGCAGGGAATACGTAGGAAGTATTTTTTCTCCCCTATCCCCAGGGATAACATATATATATATATATATATATATATATATATATATATATATATATATATATATATATATATATATATATATATATATATATATATATATATATATATATATATATATATATATATATATATATATATATATATGTGTGTGTGTGTGTGTGTGTATTACATATATATGGAAGTAGGAGGCTGTAGAGAAACAGGATCAGCTGCTACAACAGTCGGGGGAGGAAGTATAGACACAGAGGAATCAGATAAAGAAATCAGGAGATATTGTCTCCAGATAAGAGTGGAAATTAAGGAACTGGAAAATATAATCAGGGGACGTGATAAATGAAGGGAGTCAGAATGAATGTACGAAAGGGAAGAAAGGCGCAATGAATGAATGAATGAATGATTAGATGAATGAATGAATGAATGAATGAAAAAGGGGATGGATTAGAAAGGATCTTCGCTAGATGTCCATGAGATTCATCAACGAAAGGAAATGCCAGCAACACAGAGACAGTGAGGGGGGGGTGATAACCTCAGACTGTTCAGCAGAAACGGAGGGTAGAGGACTGACGTAGTCGAACACAGAAGTGAGGACTGCGAAGCAGAGGCCTGAGGACCATGACACAGAGGCTTGAGGAACGTGACACAGAGACCTGAGGACCGTGAAACAGAGGCCTGAGGACCGTGAAACATAGGTGTTCAGGGAATTACCAAGTGAAGCTGTAGAGTGATATGTAATGTTACAACAATCAGATCAACAATCAATCCATCGGATCAACACTAATGGATCTAGCACGCAGGTGGATGGCACAAGAATTATGAACATTAGTCAAGCAGAGGTTGATGAAATAGAATATCTTAGGAAGTAATAGACGCGCCAAACGTAATATTTGTGATGAGAAAATGAAATTCAGTGGATATGATCAAGACAGAAGGAGACGACCAAGAAGGTCTACCTTTCGACCTGGAGTCATGTGACCAGGAAGGTACTTAAGTAAACTGAGAAACTTGGGAATAAGGAGCAGTCCGATAAGTGGTAGACCAAGGAGAGAGAGAGAGAGAGAGAGAGAGAGAGAGAGAGAGAGAGAGAGAGAGAGAGAGAGAGAGAGAGAGAGAGAGAGAGAGTTAGAAAAAAAAAAACACTGAGACATCAAATGAGACAAGTGGACAGAATAGTCCCGCCAGTACTGGAGAGAAGACGGTATATGGACGACTGTTTCCAGAGGAGAAACTACCTCAGTGAGAGACCCAGGATGGTTCAAGGGGAGGAAGCCTTACATTACGAAGCTTTTGGATTTCCACGAGAAAGTGAGCTCCGTTTTAGACACAAGAGATGGATAAGTATTTTCTTTCTTAGACTACTAGAAAGCGTTTGACACTATACCACATAGAAAGGGAGTAAAGTAACAGCAAATTCATTCAAGAATAAAGGGAAAACTCCTTCAATGGATAGATTGTCTTGGTGGAAGGGAGCAAAGGACGCTTGTCAGAGGAGCCTTGTCGAAATGGGTTGAGATTACTTCCTGCTTGCCATAGGGATCTGTTCTGAGACCATTATTTGACTGTTATCTGAGTATGTTTGCGGATGATGCCAAGGTCATGAGGGAAGTCAAAAGTGTGGCGGATTGCATGAAAGGCCAGATTGGTTTGATACATGGGTGACGAAATGTAGCCCGAGCGAATGAAAAGTAATGAGGACGGAACATAGTGAAGAGAGGGATCGTCACAAGCATCATCCAGCAGGAAATAAGCTGCAGAAATCTGTGTGTGTGAGAGGGATTTGCGAGAGCAGACATCATACCCACCATCAGAGCTCCGCCTCAGGGAAATTGCGAAGGAGAGACGAACCGTGTGCTGGCAAATGTTTGAACTGCATGGAGGAACACGGATTAGAAAACGTTCAGCAAACTACGCATCACGTATCAGAACTAGAATATACGATTTTCAAGTTTGCCTCCGCACTTAAAGAAGCATAAAGAACTAATAGAGAAGGTCTAGAGGAAGGAAAAAAATATGATACCAGAATTAACATTGTTAAGTTTCCAGTGAAAGGCTAGAGGCCATACAATTCGTCCTCTAAAGAAGAGAGTAGAACAAGGGCTAATTTGATCACAGCCTTGAAGCTTACGTAGCTTGATGATACATAGTAGAATTATATCTACCAGGATGATCTACATGTCAAAGAAGTTCGTCATAACACTTGCTCAAGATGTCACCATGTTGCTATACTGTGAGTGACAGAATATAACTATGATGCTAAGTGTCCAGCAATTTTCCTCGGTGACAACTACAGGTTATAGATCAAATCCACTGCCAGATGATGACTGACAGATGTACGAGAGATAAACACGATAAGTTAATGAGAGAATAATGGTATAAGATTGAAAGAGAATTATTTAACAAAAATATCCATTAAACTTCAAGCGGTTGGGATAAATCCAATCACAAACGTTTCTACGAAAAACGTATTAAGAAGGCGCGTACGAAGTGGAATAATGGAACCAGCAGAGAGTGTAGGAGGTAAGACCCCCATAAAACACGTGACTCAGGGGAGTGGGGAGTATGTGGCTTGAAGCTGTAGCTGCCGATAACAGGATTAGTCGAAGTGAGTTCGTAGAACCCAGCTTGTGCGGTGGTTATGGGATGGCGGCCTGCCAGGGTCTCAGGTTATGTGAGGGTGGCGCTCAGGCTATGTGATGTTGACTCCCAGGATCCTAGACTATGTGAGGGTGGCCTCCAGGTTATGTGATGGCAGCCCTAAGGATACCAGGTTATGTGACAGTGGCCACCAGGATCTCATGTTATGCGATGATAGCTCCCGGGAGTGAGTGTCCCCTACCATATCTAATATGGTTGGTTTGAATGTTCCCATTTTGCCTTCATCACTCTCGACGTTACTATTCACCTCAAATCATTGAGTGGAAAATGGTTTAGGTGCCTAGGCCAAGCGTGCATCCTTCTTACCTCTACTCCAGTCAGCAGTGTCTAGTAACATCACGCGCTGGGTCATTGAGCCATCGACACTGACGTATAACATTTCCTGGACATTGCTTTCAGCCTAATGGCTTCCCACATCATCTCAGTCTAAACAGACCACACCGATCAGTCTTAATGGTCCGATCCAATCACTGTGGAGAGAACCTACACCTACGAATCCGCAGCTGGTTCATTGACTGTGGCCTCCGTCAAGCGTGAGGAAACTCTCGACAAGGAGATGGTGTAGCTTCAGGTTTCAGGGATGCTTTCAGTCTCGTGGTTAATCAAGAAGACGTATGGACGACGGTCGTATCCTGGCCATCATTACGTTCTTTCCTTTATTTAGCGACCAACTTGACTCGGGGCAAAACATGGCCCAATCAAGGCCAGATCGGGTGAAAAAAATGATGAGAGAGACGGAATGAAGAAGTTGACTTTTTGGCTTCACACTTGTTGTAGACTTAACCCTTAAAGAACAGAAAGGTTACAGAAAGAAGAAAGAAGAGTGGAAGAATTTCACAGCTTCGTTGTTCGAAGGAGTTACCATAACGGTCAATCCTCGTGTAGCCAGTCTCCACACAGAAATTCCGGGAAGCAGCAGCCAGATGCGTGCCCCCGGGTCCGATGCTTGTTGTCAGGGACACAGGCGGACGTCTCACGGGAGCAGAGAAAGAGAACATCAACACCACGACGGCCAGAAAGGCTACGGTTGTAGAGAGGAGATGCAGGGAAAATAGACGAGACGGAATGATTTTGATTCCAGTCTTCGCTACTGGGGAGGTAGACGTTGAGCCACCACCAGGCATGTGAGCAGTACTCCACACTGGGGCTTTACATGGCACACCAGGCTATTAGCAAGCAGGCTTTCTGATGCTGATTATGTCCAGATTTCAGGACAGAATAGAGGATATGGTCATACAGGGTTAAATTGTGGTGTTTTTGAAACTGAACAGAGGGATACGAGAGACACACATCGAGTGTGGCAATGGGGAGAAATTGCATTCAAGCACTATCAAATATGACGAGGTCACTGCTGCCTCAACTCGAGATGCTACACAGGTTCGAACTGAGGGAGGAGATTAGCTCCGCGCGAGAGAGAGAGAGAGAACGAGTAGGACAATGAGGAGGAAGTGAGGAGCGGTGGGGAGTCTCTTGAAGTGTGTGTGAGGTAGAAGACTCATGAGCGTAAGTGTGAATAAGGTTATAAAATGGTGATAGAAGATTCATGATGTGAAGGGAAGCGGGCGATAAGACCGAACAATGAGGGATACCTTGCATGGTATGAGACACCGTTGTTTGGGTGCCTCTGGGGCATCCTAACACAGTATGGGATACTGTCGTCTGGTATGGTAGATAAGATATTCCCTAGAATACAACAGTGACGATAATCATGAGTGAGTGTTGTGTACACAGTGAAGCCCGGCAGAAGATAACAAGCCCTTAAGTGTGAGAAATGAAGATATATTGGACAAAAGAGGATTTGAATATTGATTCTATGGTCCTGGGAATTTTCGGTGTTGTTATGCGTTTTAACATGTCACCCGTTCACCTTAGCTGGCCCATCACAGCTGATTATGTACCTCCCCTTAACATAGCCACCTATCCCATTTCACACCAGACACCCTAACCTGCCACCTGCCCCGTCTCACACCACATACCCTAACCTTGGCACTTACCCTGTCTCACAACACACACCCCACAACCTAACCTGGCCACCTGCCCCGTCTCACAACACACACATTACACACCCTAACCCGGCCAACTGCCTGGTCTCACACCCCCACACACCCTAACCTGGCCACCTGCCCCGTCTCACAACACACACCTTACACACCCTAACCCGGCCAACTGCCTGGTCTCACACCCCCACACACCCTAACCTGGCCACCTGCCCCGTCTCACCACATACTCCCACTCACTCTAACCTGACCACCTGTCCCGTTTTACCACATACTTCCACACTCTCAAACCTGGCCACGTGCCCCGTCTCTCACCACACACCACCCCCAGCAGGACTTTTCCTCCACGCACAACGAGGCAAATTCCATCATCTTTACTTTCGTTTTGACACAGATGAGACGCTGGCGTGTCCTCTCTCGCCTCTCAAGTCTCAGACTTAAGCCGTGACTCCTTTCATAACCTGACCTCGCCACTAAACACCTGATCCTTCAGTCTGGGATTAAAGCTCTTCCTCCCTCTTCAAGTAGTCACGTCCCTCGCCTCACTCCACCTGACCACAGTGCCCTCACCAACACCAGAATGCAGAGTAGGGTCTTACTGTACCGTTGGTGGGTCTAACTGTACCGTTAGTGGGTTCATGATACCGTTGGTGGGCTTCACTGTACCGTTGGTGGATCTTACTGTACCGTTGGTGGATCTTACTGTACCGTTGGTGGGTTCACTGTACCGTTAGTGGGATCATGATACCGTTGGTGGGTCTAACTGTACCGTTGGTGGGTTCATGATACCGTTGGTGGGCTTCACTGTACCGTTGGTGGATCTTACTGTACCGTTGGTGGGTTCACTGTACCGTTAGTGGGTTCATGATACCGTTGGTGGACTTCACTGTACCGTTGGAGGCCCTCACCATACCGCCGAAGGAATTAGTAGTAGCGTTAGTGGTAGCAGTAATGAAATAATAATAACAATAATAATAATAATAATAGCAACTATAATAATAATAATAATGATAATATTAATAACAACAACAACAAGAACAATAATGCATGGTTCATTGAATTATCTGCAGCCAAAGACAGTCATTTATAGTTCGAATATACACATCAATTGGTATGGGATCTAGAAAATGAGGATGTTAAAGAGGTCACTATATAAATTCAGGAGTGGAATTTAGGATACTGTCTTCAACATCATGATGATGTCAACAACGGCTGGGAGAGAGCTGGTCTTGCTGTGGCCAGTATGAGCTAAGGAGGGTCAGGAGAGCTGTCGTACTGAACTGCAACAAGGGGACGAGGGATCTCAAGTGGTAGGGAAGTGACGAGGGCGAGAATGGCGGGATAGCTTCTTCCCATATTGTTGGAGGAGATCCAGGTGATGAGTAGGGTGGCATAGCAGTGTGCTGGACGCCGCTTGATATAAGTGATGTAGAAGGGATCGAGGATGACCCTGTGTCCCGTTTTCTTTCTGTGTTCCAGTAGTTCCCGTTGTGTGGTGGTTAAGGAAGGTAAGCAAGCAAAGGGGAGGCTCAGGGGAGTTTGGGAAGAGCGAAGACTGAACAGGTGAACAGGTGAACAGGTGAATGGAGGCCTAGGCCAGGTGCTGTGAGTCTACGATGGAAGTGGAGGCGATGGCTGGAGGAATTTGGCAGTGGTTCTGACGTGTTGCTTCCCTCCTGCTTAGCTTGTCGCCCAGAGTGACACTTGAGAAACTTGGTGGACTGAACAAGCTAAATGGGACCTAGGGCGTAGTGACACGGCAGACGGTGGGGCGTGGTTGGAAGTGGAGCCTATAGAGAGACGGCAGAGGGTGGGGCGTGGTTGGAAGTGGAGCCTATAGAGAGACGGCAGAGGATGGAACGTGGTTGGAAGTGGAGCTTATAGAGAGACGGCAGAGGATGGGACGTAGTTGGAAGTGGAGCCTATAGAGAGACGGCAGAGGGTGGGACGTGGTTGGAAGTGGAGCCTATAGAGAGACGGCAGAGGGTTGGGCGTGGTTGGAAGTGGAGCCTATAGAGAGACGGCAGAGGATGGGGCGTGGTTGGAAGTGGAGCCTATAGAGAGACGGCAGAGGGTGGGACGTGGTTGGAAGTGGAGCTTATAGAGAGACGGCAGAGGATGGGACGTAGTTGGAAGTGGAGCCTATAGAGAGACGGCAGAGGGTGGGACGTGGTTGGAAGTGGAGCCTATAGAGAGACGGCAGAGGATGGGGCGTGGTTGGAAGTGGAGCCTATAGAGAGACGGCAGAGGGTGGGACGTGGTTGGAAGTGGAGCTTATAGAGAGACGGCAGAAGATGGGACGTAGTTGGAAGTGGAGCCTATAGAGAGACGGCAGAGGGTGGGGCGTGGTTGGAAGTGGAGCCTATAGAGAGACGGCAGAGGATGGGACGTGGTTGGAAGTGGAGCTTATAGAGAGACGGCAGAGGATGGGACGTAGTTGGAAGTGGAGCTTATAGAGAGACGGCAGAGGATGGGACGTGGTTGGAAGTGGAGCCTATAGAGAGACGGCAGAGGGTGGGACGTGATTGGAAGTGGAGCTTATAGAGAGACGGCAGAGGGTGGGACGTGGTTGGAAGTGGAGCTTATAGAGAGACGGCAGAGGGTGGGACGTGGTTGGAAGTGGAGCTTATAGAGAGACGGCAGAGGGTGGGGCGTGGTTGGAAGTGGAGCCTATAGAGAGACGGTAGAGGATGGGACGTGGTTGGAAGCGACGTTGATATTCATAACCACGCCCTTGACATTGTTGATGGCGGCGTGGTTAGCGGTGATCCAGTTATGATGAGTGTAAGGGTGTTGTGGAGGACGAAGCAGTCTCGCGAAGGGTCATAATTAACGAGAGTGGTGGAGGAGGAGTCGCTGGGGCAGCTGCCTCCACCAGGATATCATCTATAAGGACAGAGAAGTATAGGAGTCCAATACTAAGGGCGCCACAACTGAGGGAGGATGTTTTTGATAAAAACATGTGTATTTAACTACTTGTAAGTACCTGTTTGTATTGTACTGAAGGGAGTTTTACACTCGTGGAGCCCCCGTCTCCTGAACCCCGTCTACTCCCATACAACTTCTTACATCTATGTATGTTCACTGTATTAACCATATCCCCAGTCATCATACTCCATTCATCCGCCACTCTATAAAAGTCCTTCACGTCTTTCTTAATAAGTTTCTTGTTTAATATCGTGATATGTCCTTTGGTTGTTCTATCCCTACACCTCTCATAGACCTGTTCACAATCTAAGTGTGTGTGTCATTTCGCCACTTTGTTATGTAGGAAAGTATTAACCAGATCAGTACTCTGGCCACAGTGACCAGAGGCCAGAGGTCAGACAGTAGTGTGCAGGGGACACATTGTAAGACCACATACGTCACACGGGACACTTGACACCATCGATCAGGAATGCTGAGCACCGACCCACGGTTTGCGGGGAAATATCACCACATAAAAGTGTCACGCCGGCAGATATTTCAGGGTAAGACGCCGATAATTTTCCCCCGATAAGATTCTGGTGTTCCGCTGGACTTACGTAGAGGCCCCATGTACTGGTGCATGGTGCCTCCATGAACGTTCCTTCACGTTACTCACACTTTTACACTTGCTCATAAACTTAGATACCTCTCATCTATCTACCTATCTACCTATCTATCTGTTTATATATAAATATATATAAATATATTATAACTAATATTAGTGATTATCTATACAAATTAGATAACTTTATTGTAGATAGAATTTGTAAAATGATAAGTTTATGAACGCTCGTTGTCTGTCTTGGATAATCGCATGTTTACCAAATGGCGTCCTAGATCCGTCTCTTCGATGTATATCAACTGACTGTTATATTTCTCTCTTGCGTCTCCCCTGATGATGTGATTATTACACGAAAGTGCACTTGGGAACTTTTCGTGTTTCATTTTCCCCGTGGACCCATAGGAATATATATATATATATATATATATATATATATATATATATATATATATATATATATATATATATATATATATATATATATATATATATATATA
>NC_092252.1:17857111-17894611 GCF_036320965.1 Panulirus ornatus | reverse complement strand
TAATAATTATGATAATGATAATAATGACAATAATAATAATGATGATAATGTTGATGATAACACTGCTACTACGAATAATAATAATGATAATAATACGAGGCTGTTTGTGACAGTGGAAGACATCAGGAACTCAGAGATTCGTGTCATTAGACCAGAAAAACATAGAAATGATTTAGAGAGAATGATATCAGTAATGGACGTGAAGCTAGATATTTATCAAATCTGTTCTTAAAAGACTCCATGTGACTGTTGAATTCAGCAACTCTAATTGGCAGATTTTCCCGTATGCTAACAAACCCGTTGCCTCATTTGAGGAAAAACGTTTGGCCACGATTTTGAATCCTTTACCGGGGGTGGAACCGGGCGCGTTTAGCTGCTGAGATCGAAACGATCAAACCCTTTGATCATTTTGAGTACTTGCGTTGGTTCAACCTCCTGAGCTTCTCTTTCTAAACTTAATTAGTTTAAGTCTCTCACTCGGCTTTCATAGGATTTGTATCTTAGTCCGGGAATCAGTCTGCCGCTGATTGGTGCTACGTAGGAAAAGGCAAGGCTTCGTCATCAAGGGCGAGGGTGGCTTGTGGGTCGAAATTCGCAAGCCTTAACCTCACTCAATTCTGCTGGACTGTGTGAGGTTAGGTAGCTTGTAAGAGGTTTGGCCTCCGACCTCATTCCTTCCTCGGGGATTCGAAGGTCAGGTGAGTCATACGCCTTGACCTGCTACCATACGAGGTCACCGCCAGTTAGGTAACCACCTTCATATGCCCTGGTTCAACCTCTTTGCAGCACGTCGCCCCATGTATACCACACCAATCCAGTTCATTCCAGTAATGCACGCCTCAGTTTCATGCCATGTTTCCTCAAAGTCTCTTTCAATTCATCCTTCCATCTCCTGGGTCTCCCTCTCTCTCTCACTCTAGCTCCCTCTATGTCTGTCATGTAGATCCTCTCACTCAGTCGTTCTTACTTCATCCTCTCCATACGTCCAAACCGTTCCAGTACACCCTAGTTAACTCTTTCATTATGACTGCTCTTACTCACATCTCGCTCTTATACGGTCAACCACCTCACACCACATCTTACTGTAGAGTATTCCCAACGCGTCCAGTCTCTTCCATTCTAATGCATCCAGGAGTGAAATGCATCAGTACAACACTGACGACACTGCTGTATCTTCCACCAGACCCATCTTCTACCCTAGCATACACCAACCTCTCCTTCCACACACTCGTCACTGCATCCAGGACCATTGCTCATATCCCTCACCCAACCCTAAGACTCCGTCGTTATGGTTCCATGCGAGACCATGTTCACTCCCAGGTACCTAAATTACTCCACTTCCTCAAGGTTCTCCTCATTCAAACTTACACTCAGGCCATCTCGTCTTAGCTCTCCCGTGGTACCACATTACTTTACTCATGTTCACATTTGCTCTCAACTTCCATCTTTGATAAACTCTCCCAAACTCTGGCAAACAAATATAATGAATCAAGTCGGTATTATCTTCTCTATTTCTTTGTATAATTCCATTTGAGTCACAGATGCTGATAACTATAGCAAATATTTACCTTCACAGCTTCTTTCAGTGTCATGAGAAGTCAAGATGGATGGATGAATTATTCATGGGGATGAATGTAGTGAAAGAATTACACAGAGTCAAAAAAGTTTCTTATCTCACAGTTACGAAAAAAAGAAATCTTGTTTGTTCAGCGCTGCCGTTGGTAATGTAATGCATGCATGATTATGAGACGCATTTCATGCAGTTTTTATTCCTGAATGTGGCCCTTCTTATCATGCACGAAATATCCATTATTAAAGGTGATCTTGACAACAGCTATTTTCAAAACATTTCCATCCCCCCCAAAAAAAAAATTCTCGACTGTTTTCAAGAAATATTCAAGACGTTTTCTTTTGCAAAATGATGTTCCTTCATTGTTATTCGAAAATAAGATTACGTTTCGCGTTTCCAATTCTTCATACAGCTCGCAAAGTATAAGCCAACTAAATCATAGAATAATTAAGAAGCGCCTAATTATTCCACGAGCAAAAAAAAAGAAAACAATTAATTACTTTCAGCAAAAGTAATCAACTTTGCAAGTCTGGAAGGGAATACAGTGCACCAGCGAGCCGGTTAAACACTTCCGTCCTTAATGTTCATCGAAGCGCATGTGTGGGTGACGTGCCTTCTGTCTCAACGTAGTGGAGGTGCGACGTGTATGTGGATCCAAGAGAAATGATGGTCACTGCCTATAATGTATCGCTGCTATGTTGGGGTCAACTTGGTTCTGTTTCAAGAACTGATAGGTTAGGTTAGGTTAGGTTAGGTTAGGTTAGGATAGTTTCTGTTACGCTTGGGTGGGTTTAGGTTGGGTTAGGTTAGGTTAGTCTAGTTTCTGTTAGATTTGGTTGGGCTTGGTTGGGTTAGGTTCCTGCGACTGTCACTCTGACAGGGTGACTTGCGTGGCAACTCTGACAACGAGGGCGGCCTGTGTGTGGATGGCAGCCCTGACAACGAGGGCGGCCTGTGTGTGGATGGCAGCCCTGACAACGAGGGCGGCCTGTGTGTGGATGACAGCCCTGACAACGAGGGCGGCCTGTGTGTGGATGACACTCTGACAACGAGGCTGGCCTGTGTGTGGTAGCTTTACAACAGGATGTAACTGCCAACCATTTCCAGCGGTGTCTCGTCTCCTATGGCGCTGTTGCTTTCATTGTTATTAAGGTCTATGTTGCTACACGTAACGTTGAAACCTTCATAAACGCTGCCTGGCGTTCTCCTCTGCCCACCCCATACCTCTCTCTCTCTCTCTCTCTCTCTCTCTCTCTCTATATATATATATATATATATATATATATATATATATATATATATATATATATATATATATATATATATATATATATATATATATACATATATATATAACATACAAACCTCCAACAGCCAGGATCGAACCCGGGACCCCTGTGCCACAGGCGTGAATGCTACCGCTAGGCTATGGGCCTGGCTAATAGGAAATAACTATTCGAATACTATGTACTCGAATACCCTTCATCTCACATTGGTGAGCAACGGGTGCATAGTATTCGAATACTCATTTCCTATTAGCCAGGCCCATAGCTTAGCGGTAGCATTCCCGTCTGTGGCACAGGGGTCCCGGGTTCGATCCTGGCTGTTGGAGGTTTGTATGTTCTATGAAGGTGCGGGTTCATATGCACTATGTTCGTATTCATATACCTCCGCGTTGTACAGTTAGATTCGGTAAAATGCTACCTGCTGGCTATGTGCGCCTGTTGAGAAATAACCGGTGTAGACCCCGTTGCTCACCAACGTGAGACGAAGGGTATTCGAATACATAGTATTCGAATAGTTATTTCCCATTATCCAGGCCCATAGCGGTAGCATTCCCGCCTGTGGCACAGGGGTCACGGGTTCGATCCTGGCTGTTGGAGGTTTGTATGTTCTATGAAGGTGCGCGTTCATATGCACTTTATTCAACATAGATATAGCATAGGAACGGGACAAGAATGATATAGTATTCCTTAATCACTCTCTCAGAGCAGGTGACGTGGGATGATCAGCGCTGGTATGATACCGCAACATGGCCAGGGTGGATGGGGAGGTAGCATGATATACCACTGCGTTATGATGACTGATTATATTAATTATTCAACGCCGGGGAGTGACAGGTGATGATCAAGTCTAATTTTGGAGATGTTGAAGGTGGCGCTCTGAACAATATTTTCAGGGTGTTATTCCATGCATCGATAATGTCGTTAGTAAAACAATATTTCGTACAGGCCAGATTGACTCGGTGACCTTAAGTTTTAATCCATTTCCTCTCGTCGGTGATGTTGGCGCTACTGTAAAGAAATGGTCAGTATAAATGTTGTTGAATCCTTTAAGTATTTTTGAATCATTCTATTAAATTTGCCCCAGAAGCTCCTCTTGCTTAAGGAGAACAAGTTTAATTCTCGTAGTCTCTCCTCATATGGTCTGAATTCGGCCACAGATCTAGATAAACCAATGTTGCCATCCACACACGAGCGTTTCAGTCCCTCATTTACAGCTAGAGTTCAACTTAGAGTGAAGTTACCCACACTAAGTCGCGGGGGAGGAGGAGCGCCAACTTGAACTGGTCACCCGATGTATCTACCAGAGTGCCAATCAGCTCGTTGTATTCCTCCGGTATAACAACTTACGAATTGGAATTCTTGCTGTAATCGTCGTTGTTGAAATGGCCTTGATTAATGACTGTACCACACCTGGCAGCCATGGTACCATCATACCAGCCTCCCAGTACCGTCTGTACCATACCTAGCAGCCATGGTACCGTCACTACCAGTCTCCCAGTACCGTCTGTACCATACCTGGCAGCCATGGTACCGTCACTACCAGTCTCACAGTACCGTCTGTACCACACCTGGCAGCCATGGTACCGTCACTACCAGCCTCCCAGTACCGTCTGTACCACACCTGGCAGCCATGGTACCGTCATTACCAGCCTCCCAGTACCGTCTGTACCATACCTGGCAGCCATGGTACCGTCACTACCAGCCTCCCAGTACCGTCTGTACCATACCTGGCAGCCATGGTACCGTCACTACCAGCCTCCCAGTACCGTCTGTACCACACCTGGTAGCCATGGTACCGTCACTACCAGCCTCCCAGTACCGTCTGTACCACACCTGGCAGCCATGGTACCGTCACTACCAGCCTCCCAGTACCGTCTGTACCACACCTGGCAGCCATGGTACCCTCACTACCAGTCTCCCAGTACCGTCTGTACCATACCTGGCAGCCATGGTACCGTCACTACCAGCCTCCCAGTACCGTCTGTACCATACCTGGCAGCCATGGTACCGTCACTACCAGTCTCACAGTACCGTCTGTACCACACCTGGCAGCCATGGTACCGTCACTACCAGTCTCCCAGTACCGTCTGTACCACACCTGGCAGCCATGGTACCATCATACCAGCCTCCCAGTACCGTCTGTACCATACCTGGCAGCCATGGTACCGTCACTACCAGCCTCCCAGTACCGTCTGTACCATACCTGGCAGCCATGGTACCGTCACTACCAGTCTCCCATTACCGTCTGTACCATACCTGGCAGCCATGGTACCGTCACTACCAGCCTCCCAGTACCGTCTGTACCATACCTGGCAGCCATAGTACTGTCATGTGAACCAGCCATACACGTATGGTTGATTCTCGTATCAACTTACATTGAAGAGTATCACTAATGACACCAATATCTTCAACGGGTTTCTTACAATAAGGACCATATTTGTATTGACCTTTGAAATAAAGAAGAATGGCTTGAGTAGCATTATATTGCTGCCAGCGAGTATAGTCCGTCACGCGCCAGTCATTACGGGCGACATCCATTCTCGGCAACACGATTAATTACGCCAAGAAAGATATATAGAGATAATTTCCACATTGTGAATCCCTAGATGCTCATTTAACTCTCTCTCTCTCTCTCTCTCTCTCTCTCTCTCTCTCTCTCTCTCTCTCTCTCTCTCTCTCTCTCTCTCTCTCTCTCTCTCTCTCTCTCTCTCTCTCTCTCTCTCTCTCTCTCTCTCTCTCTCTCTCTCTATCTATCTATCTATCTATCTATCTCGTTGGCCTCACAGCCATTTTCCTTCTGTATATTCATTCGTCCATTGTTCCATATTCATTTGCATTAATGTACATACACCTCTGTCCAACTGTCATTTGACAAGATGGGGCCCTTGGAGAGGAGAACTCGAACGAATCCAGTGAACTAGACAATAATGACATATAGGAAAGGATCATTCCAGTATGAAGTATGTTAACTCTACAACCTTGAATGTCTTACTGAAGCTTTCCCGTGCTACGTGCATCTCGTTTTCATTGATGATTTTCCCCGACTACTGTGGTGACCAGTATTACAAGCAGGTATGGAAACTATAAAATTGTCGATGATTTCTGGTATAAAAACTGTTCTTTAGCCACAAAAGGTCCTCACTTGTACCTACAACTAAGGCTAGTGGGTTCATCTGTAGAGGAGGTCTCTTCACAAATTCAACTTGGGCAATTTGGAGCAGTTCTGGGAAGAGTCATTGCCTACAGTTATTTAAGTGTGATTCTTCCCCACGTTGTTACCAGCATGTTAAGATCTCCCATCATCACCATCATCATCGATCCACGTTTCTGCCAAGTATCCGCTAACTGGTCGTAAAGTCTTTTGTGCACCTCTGGTGTCTGTGCACCAGGTGTGGGGTGGGAGGGGGAGAGAGCCTGTAAACTAAACCCAACTGATGTTATCAATCTATTCTTTAATTTTCACAAAACCAGATTCAATTGATATCGTCACCAATTACAGCATTTCTCAGTACAGGATTAAGATTTACTTTGACGAAGAGCAAAACACCACCACCTACTGTCTATCCACCGTCACTGTTAAAATGAGAACACAATGGAACGTTATATGCGACGAAATCATCCCTGTTCTTGATGCTGAATCAAGATTCAATAATAACAATTCTCTTATACCTTTCTTCTTGAGCAATTGTCTCTTAGACTGTGTTTCGGAAATTGTGCTCATCTACATAATGATTCAAGGGAGTGACTGAGAACTGCCGCGCAAAGGTTCTTGCGCAGAGGAAGACGGATTTGTTTCACATAGGCCGCAAATATGGACCAAAACACTCGTGAGAAAGCTTGCCAAAATGTTGTGTTGGCCACACAGTGTGGAATGCTCAGGTGTTGGGCCTCACGGTGAGGGGTGTTATATTGCTGGGTCAACAGAGCGGAGTGCATGTGACGTTTTGGCTTTGTGCTGCCGGAGCACCGGTGACATTGTCGCTATTATGCCACGACTTCGTGAGGACGCGCTGTGGGAGGCGCGGTACAGTGCTACGCTGTGGGAGGCGTGGTACAGTGTTCCAACCTGAAGGAGGAGAGAGAGGGTTGGGCTCCTGGTGTGGGAGGAGCTCCGGGTGGGGAGCTGCTGGGGGGACGGGTCGGCGGCACAGATGGTGGACGTATCGGCAGGTCGGCAGCGTGTGTCTTGTGTCCTTACCCACCTTCTGTTATCGGGTCCTGTCATGAGAAACGAACACAAACGGAACCTGTCTGATAACAGCATTTTTGGAACTCCTTTCCAAACAGTAAGATAAGAGACGACACTGATGATCAAGTCTATTTGTGGCTTCCCTCTAACCTGGGTGTGCCTCTCCACCAGTGTGGGTAAGTTGTGGTGGTGCACCTCAGTCATCAGTAGACTCGATGGTTACCACACAGATATTCCTCATCACATACGAGTCAGTGCTGATAACACGCCTGACCTGCTTTACATACAGGACGTCGCTATCAGTTGTGGCCAGGGCGGGGCTACGAGGCTGGAAAAAGAGGGAAGTTCAGGAAAAAGAAATTAAGCGATAAGAAACATTTGCAGAAAAAGGAAATGTTTGGAATTTCAATTACATTTTTTCTTCTTCCCCAAAAAGCAGTAAGGAAAAAATTGGCCACGAAAGCCACAGTACACTGGCAGCATTACACTCACACTGATACCGTACGGAAGGTAAGTTTGCCTCGCGCTAATGACAGATAAGATAACAGATATCTATATACTCAACGATTTTGATCAAAGCTTTTGGCTGTGTGGGGAAGGAGAGGCCTGGAGGAGGAGGAAGGTCAACAAACGTGTGAGAATGATGGTCATATGTGTGGTGCTTGAACAGTGACCTGGGGAGAAGGAAGGGAATAGAGAGCAACGTATCCTTCTAAATCACAGGAGCTGAGGCATGATGAAGTCAACAATAACCAGAACACTAAGGGTGAAGTAAGGGGAGAGAGAACACAGAATGACGACCATGATAGGCAGGGAAGCCACAGGTGAGAAGCTCGGTTGTCTATAGTGCTATATGACTGGGATGTCCAATTCCAGATGTAAGAATGATAATCATATATGATATATCATTGTGAAGAGAAGAATGATACATGCGGTAGACTGGCCCGGTTAAGGGTGAAGTGCTTTTCATACTAGTTTATTTCTGCCCAGATAATAGAACAGTGACCTCTGGAAAGCTGTTTCTCTATGATTTAGGAAATTAATGTAGATAATCAACGAGTTAAGGAGACAGGGTGACGAAAGTGGCAGTGGATAACTCAAAGTCCAAACAGCCTGGGAAATCTCAAGATCTATTTCAAAATACATCCCTGGAGAACTAGAGGAGGAAATGTAATTTGGAACCTGCAGTTTTGTCGAGTTCCAGATGTTGCAGAGAATATGGCATGTTATGTACATGAACTCCAGGGGTCATTCCTGTGGTCTTCTGGTTGAGTTGACTCAAGGTTTTAAATGTCTGGTAAACACAGAACTGCTCATGTAAACTTTCTGTCGCAGCTTCAGTGGCGAGACGAGCGTATGTGGGATGGTTGGGTTGAGATAAGTATGGCAACCTGCTTTTTCTTCAGGCCAGAAAGATTCTCTTGTTGTTGGAAGATTAAAGTGTTTTGTTTTTCTTCTATAGGAGGATTATTGTGCCCGTTCCTGGGTGTTGTGGTGTGATGTTAGGGCTGTGTGTGTGTGTGTGTGTGTGTGTGTGTGTGGATGGGTGGGTGGGTATGTGTGTGTTTGTGTGCGTGTGACTGTGTTCATCCATTTATCATAGGATTAAATTGTAAATACTATTTTTATGTGATGTTATTTGCATTAATGGCTATCCATTAAGAAACCTTGAGCCATGTCGAAAATGAGAGCAGGATTCCCCATGAAGAACTGATTGGCGTGTCACCAGTTCCCTGCACAGAAGTGTCTTGTTGAGGTCACAAAAGGTTATGCATGGGTCGAACGTAGAATGCAAGTGGCACTGGTCGGGAGTGACGGACATGGCAACGCCTCTAGATACTGGTGGACTAGATCGTGATACGTGATGTATTTGGGTGTTGGTTAGACGACCAAGGTAGGAATCAGGACCAGTAGTGGAGCTCCTAGACACCTGTTTGTTCGTTGGTTCGTTCAGTTCAGTGAATGTAAATAATTTGTGTATACAAGAGTTTTCCCCTAAGCTAGAACACCCTACATCACAGCACGTCACTGTGGCTTTCTTAAACCACTACTCTCACAACCACAGCACGTCACTGTGGCTTCTCTCAGCTACCACACACTGCACCACAGCACGCCATTGTGGCTTCCCGCAGCTACCACACACTCCACCACAGCACGTCACTGTGGCTTCCCGCTACTATCACACACCACCACAGCACGTCACTGTGGCTTCTCTCAGCTACCACACACTCCACCACAGCACGCCACTGTGGCTTCCTTCAGCTACCACACACTCCACCACATCATCTCACCGTGACTGAGCCCATACACTTCCCCCTGTACTACACTTCTGCTCTGCTGGTGTTGCTGGCAGACGCGGGACAGAAGCAGTTGTCCCGCTGCAGCAACTCCCTCAGCGACCGCTCCATACAAGACGAGGAACTTGTGGCCTGTGAGGAGGGAATAGCATCGTGGTGACAGGTGAGGTTGGCGTGGGTGAGGGTGGGAGTGAGGTTTGTTTACCCCCCCCCCCCTTCTCTCTCTCTCTCTCTCTCTCTCTCTCTCTCTCTCTCTCTCTCTCTCTCTCTCTCTCTCTCTCTCTCTCTCTCTCTCTCTCTCTCTCTCTCTCTCTCTCTCTCTCTCTCTCTGCAAGTCTTTTTTTTTCTATCCATTCACCTTCCTCTTACATTTTTTCTCCTCTTTCTCTTCTTCCCCCTCTTCCCCCCTTCTTCCCAGAGCTATATCATTACCTGGCCACATCGCGCCTCCCGCCTCCTGTAAAACTTTAATATCCTGACCACATCCTCAGCTGCTCAAACAACGTCTGAGATTCATTATTTTTTTTCTTTCTTTCTTTTTCTCCGACGTTTCTGCTGCGGCTGGACTCCTGAATTCTGGCTTTCCTACTGCCCCGTTCCTTCTTCCTGATGGCTGCATCATCTTCATGTACTCCTGATCTGTCAATTCATAACGTCTGGTGGTGCGTTGAGCTGTTGGCTAGAGCGAATATAATGACAAAAAAAAAATGATGGTTCCCTCAGGCCAACACAGACAACAAAGGTAAGGGAGGTAAAGAACAATGTCTATAAAGTTGTCACGCACCTTTTTCATCGGGTATGTCGGTAAAATAATTCCTTCTTGTCTCACTATGTCATTAGATTCAGATATCATTTTCATTCTAGTTGTATTTGCATTCTTGAAGATCTAATCTTGAAACCATGTCTTGTGGAGTTGGGTAGTCAACTATGAGTTCAGATCCTTCGAGGTTGTAACCAATAGAGCCAGTGTGGTTGACACGGTCTCTTACATAGTCACTCTGTACGAGGCAACCCATCCAGTACCACAGTAACCCATCCAAGTACCACAGCACCAACAGACGAGGCTACGCAGCAGCTTCGTAGATGGTGAGGTTATGCCAGATGATGAGTGATGGAGATAAAAGATCGGATCATAAATATCCTGAGATCAAAGACTTAGTTCAGGAGACCGAGAGATTGGCTCGGAGGCAACTCACGAAACTATAATGTTGAGGAATTCTCATCCTGTATAGATCTGAAGACTCTGGGCGACCTAGCGTCGTCTTACAGGTTAGCGGAGTAAGAGGTTGATGACACTCGAGTGAGCTGTACAAATATGGCTCGATGATCACCAAGCAATTGCCGTGGTGAAGATTAGATACAAAACGGCCAACTTAGGAAGCTCTGTTGAGACACTATAGAGGAATCATCACCACTGCTGACGATTTATATGAGCCTCCGTCACAGTAGAATGTTCTTCGAAACTATACACATTTTGGACGTCGTGGTTCACATGGGAAAGGCTCTGAGGAATGGATCTCAGGTTCTCCGACGACCTCTTTTACATGACCGTAAAAGAGAAGAATGAGTCCTCGGTGATCGTGTCTTGGATGCGTCGACAGACGAGGCGGTGGAAAGACGCGCAAGAGAATCAAACGGTCAAAAGGTCATGTCTATTGAGAGCAACAGGGAGGATGAGGACATCTTGCCCGTCGAGACTAACGCATTCAGACTGATCGAAGCTGTGCATTCTGATACGAGAGCGAGTCACGGACGAGAGTGAATGCTTTTGTTCCAGTGGCAACTTGAGGCAGTAAGAATTAGAGGCACTACGGATGATTAATTTTCCATAACCAGAAAATTACAGCTGATTGAATGTTTACTTATGTCAGCATTAAAAGGTCTTATAGGTAGACTGTCATTCGTTTCTAGACGACGGGTTACAAGAGGATACGTTCCATATGACGTATCACTGAAGTGATACAGTTATAAACGATTTAGTCCAGTCAATGAACCCCTGATAAACCGATTTTGAGGAGAGATATTCCCGTCCATTGGTCAAAATAAGGTCTCTGATCATCCTCAGATAGTCGCGTCATTGTCCTCGATGCTAATGTATGTAAGTCTGATCCCTCAGACCCGTACTTGCAGACAACTGATGCCGGAGCAGAGAGAAGTGTACTCACTGAGTGAGGCAGATGTGGTGGAGTTGGTATGACAATCATATTAGTCTCGGGCACCAGCAAGTGCACTCTTCTCCACATCTAGACACCAAAGAATGGATGGTTATGGCCATGGGCTTGCCAGCTGTGCTACATACTGTCCCTAAGTTCACCAGCAAAGTTGGAACAAAGAACTTTGTTCTCAAAGAAATGAATCTTGAATTTGAGGTTCATAGTGTCTTCACAAGTCTGCCTATAGTATGAGCCTTCACCAAAGCAGCAGAAGGTGACGTTGTTCGTGTGGTACGACAGAGGAAGCAAGACCATGGGAGGAGCTGGGGCATCCCTCCTCTCGACGTGGCCAGGTCCGTCCTCCATGGCACTGATGATACACCACCGCTCACGACTTGACGGCAATACGTGGCCAACTACTGGCGTCTTACTGCCTCTCTACACATCTTTCCATACTCACATTGAGTAGACCAGCTGCTGCCCCACGGCAGTATGGCTTGTTTACAGAAGTCGAGGCAATGCTCCAGCCAGCAGTACACAGTAAACTCGATTGAGAGAACATAGGTCATGAGCTGAGCTTGTAAATGATTTACAACCAAACTTCGAGGAAAAAAAAAAAACAAGGCCACTAAGTTGTTTATGTCGTAAATGTCAAGGCGGACCAGTAAGTGACAAGGGGTGTAAAAACCCATTAGTTCTCAACTCTTGCCACTGAAGTTTGACGTCAAATAACTGATAATTGTTAGCAAAGTTGAGACGAAACGTGTACGAGACAGTAAGGTTATTAAAAAAATCTTGAGTTAAATATAAATGATTTTATTAATTTGAAATATGATTAGAACATGTTTGATAATTATATATATTTCACTCTTATAGGAAGACTGTAAAACACATCCTGGAACAAGAAAAATGTTTTCTTTTTCTCTGTGCAATTGTGCTATCACACTAGATTGCTAACATTAAGAATGTGAATATAAATATTTCCGATGTAGATATATTTTTTCTTTGAGTTCTTAGCGTACATAAAATACAACACACTTGTTGACAGAACTGCAGTATGTACCTCTGACGTAAACATCTGGTCATAGGCATTTGAATCATTGTCTTAAATTACATTTGTGGAGAAAATCTGAAAAAAAAAAAAAAAATGGGCATGTCCAGTTTTATTCCAGACCCTCAAATTCTGCACGTGTAAATGATTTCCTTGTTATCACCTTCACAATGCCTGGGTCTTAGCACATCATTAATACGAAATAAGCTTCATTTAACTAGGCTTAACCCTTCACGGAAAGCTGGAATCTGAGCCATTCATAATGTTTACAATTATTTAGATTTTCCCGTTCATGAAAATCCATTTTTTTTAATGTCAATTTTTACATCTTTCCTTCAATGGAAGTCATTATCTTCATGTTATGTTGCTGCCGCCACATATTGCAAGCCAGCGTGACATGAGGCATAGTTACTACCACATAGTGCACACCACATAGTTGCTGCCACATATTACACTCCATCACTACATGATACATGGTTACTACCACATAGCGCACACCACACAGCGTACATCACATAGTTGCTACCACATAGCGCACACCACACAGTGTACATCACATAGTTGCTACCTCATACTGCGCACCACCACTGCATGACACATATCCTCCACTAAATGCCACAAACTAACACCATTTAAAAAAAAAAACATTCTCCAACACAATTCGTATCCAGCACCACATGCTCCACATCCAGCACCACATGATACACATCCACCACCACATGACACACATCCACCACCACATGACACACATCCACCACCACAAGACACACATCCACCACCACATGACACACATCCACCACCACATGACACACATCCACCACCACATGACACACATCCACAACCACATGATACACATCCACCACCACATGACACACATCCACCACCACATGACACACATCCACCACCACATGACACACATCCACCACCACATGATACACATCCACCACCACATGACACACATCCACCACCACATGACACACATCCACCACCACATGACACACATCCACCACCATATGATCTACGCATACCTCCACGACACAGCCTGACTTGACACTGCTGGAGAAGAGCTGACGATACCTGAAGACTGCGTACAAGTCACGAACCGATGCAAGGCCAGAGGTAGCTCGTCCTGCTGGTGTAGGAAGCTGGCCTGAACAGTTCATTAGGTCGGGTAACGCGCAGTTTGACGACACCGATGATAACCTTCGTCCAAACATCAGCCTCGACTTTACTTCCTCACAGCTGCTGAGCTCAGCAACCCAGAAGGACCGTCGTGTGCCACCAAAGCAGTGATTACACTCGACTGTTCCCCACAGCATTAGGTGTTCCGGTCATGTTTGTTCCAGGATGACCTGCTTTGGGAGTACAACATCAGGTGTTCCAGGAAGACCTGCTTTGGGTGTTCCAGCCATATGGCTCGTTCCAGGATGACCTGCTTTGGGAGTACAACATCAGGTGTTCCAGCCATATGGCTCGTTCCAGGAAGACCTGCTTTAGGAGTACAACATCAGGTGTTCCAGGAAGACCTGCTTTGGGCGTTCCAGCCATATGGCTCGTTCCAGGAAGACCTGCTTTAGGAGTACAACATCAGGTGTTCCAGGTGTATGGTTTGTTCCAGGAAGACCTGCTTTAGGAGTACAACATCAGGTGTTCCAGGAAGACCTGCTTTGGGTGTTCCAGCCATATGGTTCGTTCCAGGAAGACCTGCTTTAGGAGTACAACATCAGGTGTTCCAGCCATATGGCTCGTTCCAGGATGACCTGCTTTGGGAGTACAACATCAGGTGTTCCAGCCATATGGTTTGTTCCAGGAAGACCTGCTTTGGGAGTAGAGCATCACGTGTTCCAGCTATATGGTTTGTTCCAGGTAGACCTGCTTTAGGAGTACAAAATCCAGCATTCCAAAAATATGCTCTGTTCTTGGAAGACTTGCTTTTGGAGCTACAGCTTCAGAGGACGACCTGTGATGAGTCTAACGCTTGCTGATGAACGAATAAATAAAATGAGAGTCAGTCTGGGAAATATGAGGAAGCCAATCAACACCTGACAAAAGGCCAGTAATGAACTCGTCTTAATTTCTGGATGATGGCCTCGTGTCGACCTCCAGTTTTACATGGGGAGGGCAGGATAGAGCTAAACTTGTCGATAACTGTTGGTTTGATAGTCCCATCCGCTAAGCGAGGTATTGTAACCCGTAATGAATGTAGCGATTGGGCCACACTGTCTGCTGCATTGACGCCAGTCATGGCTTGGTGCTGCCAGTGTGGCATGGAAGGACTGTATAGTGCAGTGTGGGAGAGCAGTATGATGTAGTGTGGGAGATAATCATGGTGTATTGTGGGAGATAATCATGGTGTAGTGTGGGAGATAATCATGGTGTAGTGTGGGAGATAATCATGGTGTAGTGTGGGAGATAATCATGGTGTAGTGTGGGAGATAATCATGGTGTATTGTGGGAGATAATCATGGTGTAGTGTGGGAGATAATCATGGTGTAGTGTGGGAGATAATCATGGTGTAGTGTGGGAGATAATCATGGTGTAGTGTGGGAGATAATCATGGTGTATTGTGGGAGATAATCATGGTGTATTGTGGGAGATAATCATGGTGTAGTGTGGGAGATAATCATGGTGTATTGTGGGAGATAATCATGGTGTAGTGTGGGAGATAATCATGGTGTAGTGTGGGAGATAATCATGGTGTAGTGTGGGAGATAATCATGGTGTAGTGTGGGAGATAATCATGGTGTATTGTGGGAGATAATCATGGTGTATTGTGGGAGATAATCATGGTGTAGTGTGGGAGATAATCATGGTGTATTGTGGGAGATAATCATGGTGTAGTGTGGGAGATAATCATGGTGTAGTGTGGGAGATGATTATGGTGTAGTGTGGGAGATGATGATGGTGTAATGTGGGAGAACAGTATGGTGTAGCACTGTGTTGGACCCTCGACCCTGGTGGGTACATAATGGGAGGAAATACTCGGATATTATATATAAAAAAGACCATACAGGGAGAACATACAGGGAGAACATACAGGGAGAACATACAGGGAAAACATACAGGGAGAACACATTGAGAACATACAGGGGAAACGTACAGGAAAAATACATAAAGAACATACAGGGAGAACGTTTAGGGAAAATACAGGAAGAACACACAGGGAGAACGTACAGGGAGAAGACACATTGAGAACATACAGGAAAACGTACAGGAAGAATACAGGGAGAACATACAGGGAGAACATACAGGGAGAAGATACATGAGTGGCCGCCCCCGCTCTGAGATAAGCCACTATAAACACACACGGTCTCCCAGCCTCCCAGTTACAGCGGTTCACTATGCATGTGTGTGTGATTTGCATATGTCAACAGTCAGGTCGTGATGTCCTTATTCCATGAAGCACGTCCTCTCAGCTCTTCTGTCTCCCCTGCTGATGGTTATTCATCCGGAAATGATGGAGTAATGGGCAACGGGGCCAAGATATCGTAAGGAAAACGTCTGGTTCGACTTCACAGCTGCTTGGTGTCAACGCCTCAGGGAGCGAGAGGGTAATGGGAGTCCTCCCCTTGAGTGTGCTCTGACATCCTTCCGCCACAGCATAATACAAGATGGAAATTGTCAACACCAGATTTCATTTTCGTGTTTCATGTTCTCAACCGGCATGTTCTGTGGGTGTGTGTGTGTGTGTGTGTGTGTGTGTGTGTGTTTGCATGAAAACCTACTTGTGCAGCGCGAGGAGGGAGTTTTACAGTCGTGGGGCCTCATCTCTGGAACCATCTCTACCGTCATGAAACCTTTTTGATTTTCAGCAATGACCCTTGCCTCGTTCAGGTTATCTTGTGCTATAGAAACACTTCTTCATACACCTCCTGTCTTCTTCAGTTCATATGTTATGGCCTCTGGTTGTTCTATCCCAGTATCTCTCAAAATAAACTGATGACTGTCTATATCAAAAGCCGTTGTAGTTATATAGAGGTTGTGATCAGAGCTCCCCTCACTCTTCTCTCTTCCACTGTGGAGCAGAATCCTTGCCTCTTTTTTTGTTTAGTTTTTTCCATGTTCTTCTCTTCATCCCCCGTTTTCTGTCTCTTGTATTCTGTTCCATTTCACGCTCTTTTTCCCTATTTATGTTAGCTGAAGCGGCACGGACAACTAAATGCCCTGATCAAGGCCATCTCATTAACGCTAACCCAAGCCAAATACCCAATTTATCGGCCAACCTATAGTGGGGGATGAACAGCTTGTCGACTATAGACCAACTACACAATCAGGATTCAAACCTATTCGCTCGACCTCGGGCGGCCGATGAGCGCGTCATGGTCAGCAACGCTAACCATTACCCCAAGTCTTATCAGTTATCTGCACTATTCTCTCATAACATATCTATGGGTTTGTGACTACGTTATCGCCTCTGAAGATCTCACTTATAGCATATGTGTTAAACCCTTGCAGTAATCTTTCTCAAATAGGATTTGTCGTGGTGAAGACGTGCCTTCTTGTAGCCACTGTCACTATTAAGATCTTCCATAAGAGCAATATGCGCTGGAAGGAAGCTAAGGGAAGATCATGTACAGGAAGAGCTGGGTGGAGAGGTTCAAGCTTGACCTGATCCTTTCTTGGTACCGAGAGATTCAATCTTGTCAGAGCTACTACTGGTTAAGGTTCGAATCCTCTTGAAGATGATGATACGTTTCTATAGATACTATGAGAATACCATGTCTGTGAAGGTACTAGCATGGTTACGTTGCTTAATGGTTGGACACAACATTGAGGCACTGGAACAAACTGGCTCTTTTTCCTCCTCCTCTTCCCCTTCCTCCTCCTCCTCCTCCTCCTCCTCCTCCTCTTCCCCTTCCCCTTCCTCCTCCTCTTCCCCCTCCTCCTCCTCCTCCTCCCCTTCCTTCTCGGGGATAGAAAAGATTTAATGGTCCAAGTTATCAAGTTTGGTCAACTTTGAGACGTGGGTCTGAGTCATGAGTCACGACCATAGTGTGGTTCCAGAGTCGTTCCAGTCACTACTTAAGGATGTACCTGGGTTGGTGGTGACCAGGTGTGTGGTAGTGAGGTACCTGCAGTAGTGGTACGATGGCAGGATAGTGAGTGACCAGGTGTGTGGTAGTGAGAGGCACCTCCTGTTATGGTAATGGCAACGGTGGTAGGATGGTGAGTGACCAGGTGTGTGGTAGTGAGGTACAGTGTTGGAAGAGTGAGTGACCAGATGTGTGGTAGTGAGGTACAGTGTTGGAACAGTGAGTGACCAGGTGTGTGGTAGTGAGGTACAGTGTTGGGACAGTGACAGTGGGTGACCAGGTGTGTGGTAGTGAGGTACAGTGTTGGAACAGTGAGTGACCAGGTGTGTGGTAGTGAGGTACAGTGTTGGGACAGTGAGTGACCAGGTGTGTGGTAGTGAGGTACAGTGTTGGAACAGTGAGTGACCAGGTGTGTGGTAGTGAGGTACAGTGTTGGAACAGTGAGTGACCAGGTGTGTGGTAGTGAGGTACAGTGTTGGAAGAGTGAGTGACCAGATGTGTGGTAGTGAGGTACAGTGTTGGAACAGTGAGTGACCAGGTGTGTGGTAGTGAGGTACAGTGTTGGAACAGTGAGTGACCAGGTGTGTGGTAGTGAGGTACAGTGTTGGGACAGTGGGTGACCAGGTGTGTGGTAGTGAGGTACAGTGTTGGGACAGTGAGTGACCAGATGTGTGGTAGTGAGGTACAGTGTTGGGACAGTGAGTGACCAGGTGTGTGGTAGTGAGGTACAGTGTTGGAAGAGTGAGTGACCAGATGTGTGGTAGTGAGGTACAGTGTTGGAACAGTGAGTGACCAGGTGTGTGGTAGTGAGGTACAGTGTTGGAAGAGTGAGTGACCAGATGTGTGGTAGTGAGGTACAGTGTTGGAACAGTGAGTGACCAGGTGTGTGGTAGTGAGGTACAGTGTTGGGACAGTGGGTGACCAGGTGTGTGGTAGTGAGGTACAGTGTTGGGACAGTGAGTGACCAGGTGTGTGGTAGTGAGGTACAGTGTTGGAAGAGTGAGTGACCAGATGTGTGGTAGTGAGGTACAGTGTTGGAACAGTGAGTGACCAGGTGTGTGGTAGTGAGGTACAGTGTTGGGACAGTGGGTGACCAGGTGTGTGGTAGTGAGGTACAGTGTTGGGACAGTGGGTGACCAGGTGTGTGGTTGTGGTAGAACGATCACTTAAAAATAGACAAATAATAGATATGTAATATGTTGTCTGGAGCAAAAAATTCCGTCTTTTAAATCTACAGATTTTTATATATTTTTTTTCACTGAAATATATCTAAACTGACGTGCAAAGGTATAATCTCATGCCAGCTGTATTTGCACTGCCGGAAAGCCTTTGATACTGTCCCACATGAAAGTTGGTTACGTAAAATAAAAGTTCATTTTAGCGACATATGCAACTGGATACAAGGCTGGCTTACTAACGGTACAGCCAACGGTGTCAAAAGAAATCAAGTCTGTATTCTAAATTGTTCTTTTTTCTAGTTTTCATTCCTCCTGTTGATGATTTAGACTTAGAGCTAAAAAAGAAAGACGCGTCTCTAATTCTCCTGGAATAGAAATAAAGACATGGAATAACACCTGAGAAATCTTCGTGAGACACATCCAGAATAAACAAATTGTCAGCCTTGGTTTAGTGATCCCACGAGTTTCAGGGTCTGTTCGTGTGAGCTCCGTTCTCAAAAGGCTCAGCCTGCATACTACTGTAGCCTGTGCTTATGCTTTATAGCTGGAATAAAGCGTCTTTCTCAGAGGTGATAAACGAAGTTCAACGGAGACGAATGTCACGACGTCAAAATTCTGGAGATGAAGAGAAAAAGACAAGGAGAGTGGATGTGTTTACAGAGCTTTCCTCTCTCTCTCTCCCTCCCACTGTGGACCGCACTCTTACCAGTGTGCTTCCATCTTCCCTCGTCCTCTCACTACACACTAGCCCACACCAACTCAGAAGTTCCGCAAAGAGAAGGAAAAAAGTATTCGAAGAATTTCATTAATCTCTTCCTCCTTCAGCGCCTCAGGGTTGGGTTGAGGGCGGACGGATGGTTACTAGATAGTGGCCAGGATTTTCTAGTCGTGACCTGTTAAACTAGTCTTGATTGGTTGTCCTAGTTCTAGTTCCTCTCTCCTCCAGCACCAGGATCTGTACCAAGTGCCTCCCGTGACTGATCTAGCTAGGGCCAAGCAGGACTCTCTCTAGTTCGGTCTCGGGTGATGTAGGTGTGACCCGTCCTCGCCTGATCCGCCTGTTCTGGTGTTCATCTAGCTCACCGTCACGTACCCAAGCTCACCCAGGTCTTAGAGACGCCCAGCCAGCCACCCAGCCCTTCCTGGTCTTGGCTCTTGAACGGATCCTACCAAGCCACTCTTGGTCGTGGTTCTTGAAGGGGTCCAACCAGTTATTCCTGGTCGTGTCTCTTGGAGAGGCCCAGCCAACCAGCTGTTCCAGTCGTTGTTCTTGTATAGGTCCAGCCAGTCGTTCCTGGTCGTGCCTCTTGGAGAAGGCCAACCAGCTGTTCCTGGTCGTGGCTCTGGGAAAGCCCCAGCCAGCTGTACCTGGACGTAGCTTGGGGTCTCCTGCCTCTTGTGGGCTGGTGTCTGGAAGGCCGCTGGGTAGCTGGTCTCAGTGGAACGCAACCATGGAGAATGACATATGGAGGCCACGGTGGAGGACTTAGAGGGAGACATATGGAGACCACGGTGGAGGACTTAGAGGGAGACATATGGAGACCACGGTGGAGGATTTAGAGGGAGATATATGGAGACCACGATGGAGGATTTAGAGGGAGATATATGGAGACCACGATGGAGGACTTAGAGGGAGATATATGGAGGCCTGGAGAGCATAAGGCTCTTTCCAATCACTGGTGCTCATACCCCGGGAGTACACTCTTTCACCCTCCAGTAGTACTCATACTCCCTCAATATACTACACCCTCCAATGGTGCTCACACTCCGTCATTATACTCCTCTACCCTCCACTGGTGCTCATACTCCGTCAGTATACTCTTCCACCCTTTAGCAGCTCTCATATTCGGTCAGTGTACTCCTCCACCCTCCAGCAGTACTCATACCCCTGGCGTATACTCCTCCACCCTCCAGAGGTGCTCATACTCGGTCAATATATTCCTTCACCCTCCAGTAGTACTCATACCCCTTGAGTATATTCCCTCACCCGCCACAGGGGCGGCCACGCAGTCTGAGACATACTGAGCAAACATCTTCCACCTCCGTCGCCACACCTCCGATATAGCCTCATTAGCGATGATGTTGTGGAGCCTCAAAGAGAAGCAACAAAGCGCTACATGATCATAGACTCCCAGCCGCCCGCTACCTGCCTTGCGCTCCATCTTTGTCTGGGCGGCTTTGGCCACGGCACCACCACACAAGGCACACCTCTGTTGTAGTGAGGAAGGTGTAGTGCCGGAGGTGTAGCCAGATGTAGAGCTGCAGGTGTGGACAGGTGTAGTGCTGTACGTATAGCCAGGTGCGTGGCTAAAGGCGTGGCCAGGTGTATGGTTAAAGGTGTGACCAGGTGTTAGTGCTGGAGATGATAATACCAGTAAGGTCCTGGTGACCTTCATACTCTCACGGGTGACCTTCATACTCTCACCCTGACACCAGTAAGGTCACTGGTGACCCTCATACTCTCACCCTGACACCAGTAAGGTCACTGGTGACCTTCATACTCTCATCCTGACCCCAGTAAGGTCACTGATGACCTTCATACTCTCACCCTGACACCAGTAAGGTCACTGGTGACCTTCATACTCTCATCCTGACCCCAGTAAGGTCACTGATGACCTTCATACTCTCACCCTGACCCCAGTAAGGTCCTGGACCTTCATACTCTCACCCTGACCCTAGTAAGGTCCCTGGTGACCTTCATACTCTCACCCTGACACCAGGTAAGGTCCATAATCCCCTTTAGCACTCTCACATTTTCTCGCCTCTGAGCCGGCATGGGATACGCCCATGTTGCCGGCTCGGCAAACGTCTCATCTCAAAATGAAAAAGAAAATAGAAAGAAGAGAGAAAGTAATATAGAAGACCTGGAGATGCAATGACTGCAGGAGGGAGATGTTATTTCCCCGTGGAGTAAATCCCCTCAGATTGACCCGTATGTAATCCGGAGTTAGTTCTTACAGAGCGGGATTACGGAGATGAGGTCCCATTCACCTCGGCTGCCCCAGCGGACCCCAAGGTTGTTCTCGCCCGAGATGATCCTGTACATCGATATATGTATATATATATATACGAGTGGTTTACCACGCCCCGGGGAGGTGAGGGTAGGCGTGTGTCTCTGGGGTGACACTGGAGAGGGGGTGGGGCCAGGCGTGTTCTCTGGGGTGAGACTGGGGTGTGGGAAGGCGAGGACAAGCGTGTGTCTCTGGTGTTAGACTGGGGAGAGTGAGGCGAGGGCAGGCGTGTGTCTCTGAGGTGAGACTGGGGGGCGGTGAGGTAAGGTGAGAGAGACGTGTGTCTCTGTGATGGTCTTTGGAGGCGAAGCAAGGGAGATGTGTGGGCCTCTGATGAGCCTCAGACCCCACCTGCAGTAGACAGCTGAGCCTCGGACCCCACCTGCAGTAGACAGCTAAACCTCAGACCCCACCTACAGTAGACAGCTGAGCCTCAGACCCCTCTTGCAGTAGGCATATACTGGTTCAGCCAGCTTATAATACAGACAAAACTTACTGTATCCTTCAGGTTTGAACCCCAGAGAGTTTCAACCGCTCCGTAATGCAGACAGAACTTGCTGTATCAGATCACCCCACACAGGTTCCACCAGCCTGTAATACAGGCAGAACTTGCTGTATCCTTCAGATCACCCCACACAGGTTCCACCAGCCTGTAATACAGACAGAACTTGCTGTATAAGATCACCCCATACAGGCTCCCTCAGCCTGTAATACAGACAGAACTTGCTGTATCAAGCCATCTCATACAGGCTCCATCAACCTTTAATACATACAAGACTTGCTATATCGGATGCCACCAGCCTGTAATACAGACAGAACTTGCTGTATCCTGCACACTAAACCAGAGGCAGGATCTGCCAAGCCAGTGCCCTTCCTCCATCAACCACATCGAGTCCTACGTAAAGTTATTCTCTCTAATTATGTTGCCAGGTACCACACGTAACTGCATCTCTGGGACAAACTCCTCCACAATCTTGCTTACCAGCAATGTTGACGATGTTGCCTGGGGGCAAACATCTGGTCCAGGAAGTCAATGAATGGTTCAGTAATGTTTATTGACCATTAACTCGTAGTTTGGGCCATCAATAAACATAAATATATGAGTTATCTGCACTCGGATCTGCTCCAGTTGTGAATGATCAGAATAATCGTTTTTTCCCCCCCGTGTTTGAGCAACATACATCAGGTAATGTGTGTGTGTGTGTGTGTGTGTGTGCGTGCCACAGTATACGAGTATGTAACTGTGTCAAACACAAACTGACGTATGACATAGATCAATGTGATATGTAGATTATAGTGCCAAATATGACCCCTGCTTGTTTGTTGGCTCTGCTGTGGGCAGCAAGGCACTGTTCTTCGTCATTGCTTCGTCATTGTTTTAATTCCTTTCTAAAAATGGTCTACCAACCATTTAATGTTCTTGATTGGTGTTTCTTAGCTCCATATTGAATCACTTTGCAACTAGCTTTGTTGAAAGCCATTCGCTATGTCTCTGACCACACTATTGGATTGTATAAAATCATTTTATCTTTAGGTACTCCTCCTTTGGTTGGGCTGTATCTCCTAACATTATGTCATCTGCAAGTCTATGTATTCACATAGTTAGTCCCGCCACCTCCTGATCCTTCATGTGGACAATGACCAATATAGACTCCACGACTGAGAACCTTGAGGTATCCTGCTCGTCCAGTGGAGCCCAGTTCGATGTCTCCCCACTTGACTCAATAAAGAGGACGTTTTATTCTTCTTTTTTCTTTTTTTTTTTGAAGTTTCTCCTCATCCTTTCAACTGAGTCTACGTCTACGAGCTTGATCCAGTTTGTGTTACCGGTGTTCCGGCACAATTTTGTCCAAGTTTGCTAACGTAGGGTTACGTTCAGCTCCCTCAGCTCGAGACAACAGATTACGGTGAATCGGATGATAGAACGGGTGCGGTTTCCGAGCTTTTCCTCTGCCTCACAGGTGCTCATTAGGCCACTGTTTATAGACGCCTTTTGTTGGTTTGGGATCATCTGATTTTAAAGAGCAGTCCTCAGGTAAACTAATGAGCTTGTTACCCTCGTGTTCACCTATTAGGCAATCCTAAATTACGCTGGGGTTATCAACAGTACCCTTCAGTTATTGTCTACCTGTTATACCCTAAGGTTTCGATTTCCTCTTACAAGACTTTATTGTTTTCTGTATAGTATTTGTGGAGTTTATACATCACTTCAGAAATCGTTTTGGACGTCTTGTTTATTATGTTAAGAAGCGTTGGATCATATATGTTGATGTCCTTTTTATAGCCAGCCTCGTTTACATCACTACCTGATTTCGGCGGTCTATTTTTGGTGGAAAGTCTATATCTTGGAATTGATCTTTCTGCTGATAAGCGTTGTTTGCAGACTATATCCAGGAGTTCTGTTATCGCTAAGATATCAGGCTCTTGTGGTAGATTATAATGTCACTTCTACACATTCTGACATTAGTCGGAAAAAAAAGGTTAAATGTTTCGCCAGGTAGAGCCACTTTGATCACTCTCTGACCCAACGCCTGCTGCCAAGTGTGACCTGTCTGATAGCTGACTAATGATGTTAATATGACCAGTTTTTAACATGAATCTAGCAAGTACCTGCTTAATCCCAAACCTGGTAAGTACCTGCTTAATCCTCTCATTATGAATCCTACCTAATCCTTCATTATCATTGTAGGCCATCTTTCGTAAACAAACTCCTATCTCCATGGTAACTATCTCACAAATCAGTTCAGTCTCCTCTCTTTGTCCTTAGAGACACCCGCGATACGGACACCTAGAAGTCTGCTCGGTGTTCCAGATCCTACGTTGTACCTGGGCAGGGAGGGAGTGGAAGGATGTGGGTAGAGGAATGGAGTGGATAGAATAGGCAGAGGGTTGGAGTGGAAGGAAGGAGCAGAGAGGGAGGGCGTGGGAGGAATGGGTAGAGGGATGGAGTGGCGGAACCAGGTAGTATGGGAAAGGAGCGGAGAGAGAGGGGCTGGAGGGATGGATTGGGCAGAGGGAAGGAGTGGAGATCTGATGAACACAAAGGTAGTTACCATTTATACTGTATACTGACAAGTGGCGCGGCCTCCGTAAGTTTTGGAGGATGACGCGAGTGCCATCTTCGACTCTCCCAAAAACCCTTAGTGTTCACTGGAAAATTAGAGAGGACCAACTGGAGCAACAGACAACTGGAGCAACAGCCAATTTCGATTGGGCTGCAAAGGCTTCGTAAACTATATACCTGTAGCGCGGCAGACCATTACGTCAGCAATGAACTGCGAGGTGACATAACCTTCCCATCTGAGGCCAAGGAATAGTCCATGAGATCCACCGTCACTTCACGTAACGTCCAGTAGAATCGTGGCACATTGTACATACAACGAAATTACTTTGAACCTCTACACTTTACATGTCCTAGTTCGATAATCAAATTTTTTCCTTTACTTACAACTATTACTTACAAACTTTCACAGTTGATTACTTATAAAAATCTTTTTGCCTCTCTCTTTTCGAGCTTCGTACGACCCGTTGGCCACGTAGTGGATTTCACAGCCTTAAACCCCTCCCCTCACTGTCTCTGTCACTGTTCTCATCTCACACTTCATGAACCCTCACAATGTTACGAGGTGGTATGACCTGGGAGGGCCTCACTCCTCACCAGAGATTTCTCAAAGAGGAAAAAAATTTTCCGAGAAAGGAACAGTTGATTGTTCGTGTCAGCACCACCGACCACCACAGACCTCACGTGAGGTCAGTAAGAGGAGGACGATGTGGTCGGAGGAGCAACGGCATCACCAGTGGGGTGACCTCCAGCGACCTCCACATCCTTAGTGACGTTCCTTCCATGCCAGTGGCACGTGACCTCCACAGGCTTGTCATTCCCTTATGTCCCTTAGATGGATTAAGGCCCAGGCCTGTCTGCCTCTCTTGTCTCCTAGCTGGGTTAGGGCCAGGCTGTGTGCTCCTCTTATGTCCTAGCTGGGCTAGGGCCAGGCTTGTGTGCCCCTTTCATTCCTTGGCTGTGTGAGGGCCAGGCCTGTCTTGCTCCCTAGCTGGGCCTGGGCCTTCCCTCTCTGGTTGGGGCAGAGGCGCTGCACGGGATTTTTCATACTCTGCTTGCAGAGGAGAGCAGGTGGCCACTAGAATGGACATTATCGAATTTCTGTTTGACTGGACGAAGGGAAACACCACAGGATGAGTAACGTGTATGCAGTTTACACTGAGTTTCCTTCACCTTCGTAACATTACCACTCATGCGAAACATTCGGGGATAGACAAGGTATCAAAAGGCATTAACGTCACAGGAAAATGTTGCATGTCGATATATTGAGGTCAGTTTGTCGCATGAATGTAAAAATGTTTAATCATTCCTGCCTCAGCGACCAGAATATTCAGCGGGATGGAAAATATAATAAATTAAATTTACACTGGAACCTGACGCCTGTTTACATAAACATCTGGTAACACTTTCAACATCACGTTTGTCCTATGTCTGTGTTTTATAGTGCTTGTGTGTTTTTCTAACCTCTCTCACTTGATCATAATACTTCCGTGTACATACCCCGGAACAAAAAGAATGGCGGTGACATTTTACAGCTGAGACCTAAGCGGGACGCTCACAGCTACACAAATATTATGTTGCGCATTAAATAACACGATGATTGGCTGCTTTGAACTTGCATGGCCAAAGGGAGAGAGATGTGGCGTTGCCTGGGTAACCTCTCGTCATATTAGCCTCGACTTGGTTATCATTCTTTATTCATACTGCTTTTATTATCTGGTCTCCTGGATGGAAGTGAATCAAACTAGTGTTTCTCTGACGTCGAAACACCCGACTTTATCCTAAGAACGTCGTATATATATATATATATATATATATATATATATATATATATATATATATATATATATATATATATATATATATATATATATATATATATATATATATATACATATATATATATATATATATATATATATATATATATATATATATATATATATATATATATATATATATATATATATATATATATATATATATATATATATATATATATATATGTATATGCCCGTTATATCTTTACCTGTCATGAGGCAGATCTTGCGCCATCTGTGGCGGTGTAGCTGAGCCTTAAGGACCCTCAGGACGCCAGGCTCTCTGCTCCCTGGTCTTGCCACAGTCAGACGTGTTCCAGGTGGAGTGTGAGTAATGGTATTCATCCCAGTCACTTGAGCCGACCTGTATGTACACGAGGGTCATAAACCAGAAGGGGGAATCTAATTCTTCATTCCCTGCGGCAACTGAACTCTAATGTATATGTGTGTGTGTGCGTGTGTGTGTATGTGTGTGTGTGTGTGTGTGACAATAGTGCTATAAGAGGGGACAAGGGTCTTATGGCTGCCAAAGATATATTCTCAATCTATAAATCCCTCGCTAGGGCGGTGGATGTGTATGTGGCTGATTATAGATGTATGGCTTGATCCAGGTTGCTGATGAAGGTCTAGTGCGTGTGTGTGTGAGTGTGTGTGTGTGTGTGTATGAGTGAGTGCTATTTGTGATCATAATTTGTGTGTTCCAGAGAGAGAGAGAGAGAGAGAGAGAGAGAGAGAGAGAGAGAGAGAGAGAGAGAGAGAGAGAGAGAAAGAGTTTTACACTCGTATTGCCCGGTCTCTTTCGTCTTGTGTATGTATGCATTAACACACACACACACACGCACACACACACACACACACACACACACACACACACACACACACACACAACACATACACAACACAAGCCTCACAGTGAGCCAGGATGCCCATCTACCGACCATCTCTAAGTGGGAGGATGAACGCCTGGGTTGGTTGTTGGCCGACTGCCACAGCCAAGGATTCGAACATTATGAGGTGTCCAACCTCGTGCTGGCCCGTGCTGACTCATGATCAGAAACGCTAACCACTATACCAGAGAGGTCCGTGTGTGTGTGTGTGTGTGTGTGTGTGTGTGTTTGAGTTGATGTCTCACCTTAGTGACGAACCAGTTACATATCAATGACAGACTTTACGAACGACGCAGTACGCCAGTACCGTACGTTATAATACCGTAACATGTTGTGGTTAGTGGTCTTTTGATACTGTCTGTTGTGCATAATAGTGTAGGTTAGGTTGACTGGTTCAAAATAGACCACATCATGTACCATCGAGCCGAGTATATGGCCACCACAGCTCCTGCAGGGTAATAGAAATCCTCTCCAAGTGAATGGTTCGACATCCTGGTCTTCACACGGACCTGTGGTATGGTACCATCCTGGTCTTCACACGGACCTGTGGTATGGTACCATCCTGGTCTTCACATGGACCTGTGGTATGGTACCATCCTGGTCTTCACACGGACCTGCAGTATGGTATCATCCTGGTCTTCACACGGACCTGCGGTACGGTACTACCCTGGTCTTCACACGGACCTGTGGTACGGTACCATCCTGGTCTTCACACGGACCTGTATTACGAGCCATACTTTACTTGGGAGCAGAGATTAACCAGTGGTCGCCTTTATCGTACATGACACATGATGGCAACAGTTGCCATCACTCTATGAATATGGAGCGCAGCCAGATGTTACTTCTCCAACAGCTGCGTCTTGGTGTAATGAAACGTAGCGTTGTTCCCTGCTGCTGCTGCTACTGCTGCTGCTCCTTCTGCTGCTACTGCTGCTACTACTAATGCTGCAACTGTTGCTGGTGAGTCTGTTCCGTGTGCCAGTGTGGCAGACCTATGGTGAGTGGGGGCGACTCTTGTCCATGACTCACGTAAACATTTTCTCTGTTGTTCTGAGTCAACTTTGGGTCGACCTCACCCAGACCCCCGGTCCCCCAGCCCACGCTGTCCCACTTCCTTTGTCTGCGCCACAGTCGTCATCTCTGTTGTCGCCGTTGTCTGTTGATTAAAACCCTTGACTAACCAGAGGACAACCTCTGACTCACCAGAAGATAACCTCTGACCCACCGATATACAATCCCTGACCCACCAAACCACAACTCCTGACCAGTAGTAGAAGACAATACTTGAGACCTACTTCCCCTGGCGGCACTGTAAAAGCCACCACTCCCACCACTGGCTTCACTATAACAGCCACCACCACCGACTACACTGTAGCTACCACCATTGTTGGTTGACGCTGTCAGTTCCAGGGTAAGCTGTAGGTGAGGTACCAGCACTGTTGAAGATACCAGGAAGACAATACCATCCTCTTGTCTCTCTCTCCCTGGCCAGCCATTCTGTTCTGTCTGTAGCTTTCCTGTTTCACAACAAGAGCGCCTTCCCTTCTGCAGCAGTTCTTTGTCTCCTGGCCCCACGGGCGCCGTACAGGATGGCCCCCACGTCCCTGGACCTGTCTCCATTTGTTTCATTTATCTGAAGCAACAACACCAGTGTTGCCCTGCGAGGCCTCCTTAACATTGTTGTCACACTAGCCCGACGCTGCACCGGTGAGGAGCCACTGGACGCTAAGTCCACTTCTGGAGAGGAGCTGGTCTGGTTTGTGGATGTCTTTGTTGTTGTCTCAGGAGCCCTGGTGAGGTGTGTGGCAGCCTCGTACCTGGGGATGGGGCACTAAACGTGGCACTGACCGTCCCACTGGCACCAGAGTGCCTCCTCTAGCACTGGCCCTCTTCCAGCCCTGCCTGCTGTAACCCAAGTGCCACTTCTGGTACTCACGATGATCGTTCCCTCATGTGTATAGTTCCCTCAAGTACATAGTACCCTCATGTATATAGTTTCCTCATGTGTATAGTTCCCTCATGTCTATAGTTTCCTCATGTGTATAGTTCCCTCATGTATATAGTTTCCTCATGTGTATAGTTCCCTCATGTATATAGTTTCCTCATGTGTATAACTTCGTCATGTATATAGTTCCCTCATGTGTGTAGCTTTGTCATGTATGTAGTTCCCTCATGTGTATAGCTTCCTCATCCCCATATGATCCTTTGCTGACACTAGTGCCAATGTTGGGTGCCTCCAAGCAGTGGATGTCTTTGGAATCATAACAACCCACAAGACTAAAGTGGGTATTGCCTCCATGTGTGTGTGTGTGTTCTCTCGTCAGCAATCATTACCACTGCAACATCAGGTTTCCGATGCTGAGGAGGGAGAGAAGCCGATCTACCTCACCACACCCATCGTCAACGACAGGTACACAAGAGCATCACAGGCAAGAGACGTGCACGCAGCCTGCAAGATGGTCACCCACCATCGTTGGCCGCCACGACCAATGTGCCCGGTTGGCTGATGCCAGCCACTGTGACGGTGGCGAGTCCTCCTCGCGCTTACTGAGGGAGGTGAAGCACGATGTCTTCTGGTCTCTGAATCCCATGTCGGATTTTTCCCCTCAAAGACTGGCAAAGTTAGCACGTTCACCTACCCATACTGTACATCGTGGCACAAAACAGGGCACAAAAGGTCCAGGGACCATATTTCAGACACGAGCGATTAGACATGAGTAATAGTGAAGTACAGCAGAATGATCGGTGTTCCATCAGTCTGTAACACCTCCCTCTCATCCTTAAACTTTACATCCAAAGTGGAAGTTTCTTATGCGAATTTTGTGACAATGTAGCAACGAAAATCTTATGTTTAACTAGAATATACTCGGATATGATCATAGATATATCATTATGTATTTATCATAGATTTATATAACACACTGTTCTGTGCTGACGCGTTTCTTAAAGTAAAAGTATTACTTTACATCTACCGTTATCGGTGTAATGTTACTTGTAGCAGGTTCTTAAGTAACAGAAGCAACTTTTCTACACAGGTATACGGTGTTCGCAACCCATAGTTAAGTAACCTTGCTTGCTGAGGCCAAGTTCATGCATCACCTGGTGCTGTCGATAGTGCTTGGTGAGGTGTTAAGATCAGGGACACCTGGTGAGGGGTGATGGTCAGGGGTGATGGTCAGGGGTGATGATCAGGGGTGATGGTCAGGGTTGATGGTCAGGGGTGATGGGCAGGGGTATGTAGCTAGCATTTGGTATACCTTCAGGGAATACTGAACCACATCCTTAGGTCACAGACGATCCAGAGTCCTCTCCAGCCACAAGATATTTTGTGAAATTACGAAGGCGTGTGAGTGGGGATAAGATAATGGGATTACAGAATATCTCTGAGAACCTGGGATGGCATGGCATAAGGACCTGGTCTGGCCTGCCATAGAGACCTGGGCTGTCTAGACATAAGGACCTGGGCAGGGGACCTGGGTTGGCTTGGCATAAGAACCTGGGCGGGGACCTGGGTTGGCTTGGCATAAGAACCTGGGCAGGGGACCTGGGTTGGCTTGGCATAAGGACCTGGGCGGGGACCTGGGTTGGCTTGGCATAAGGACCTGGGCAGGGACCTGGGCTGACTTGGCATAAGGACCTGGGCGAGGACCTGGGCTGACTTGGCATAAGGACCCGGTCAGGGACCTGGGCTGACTTGGCATACGGACCCGGGCAGGGACCTGGGCTGGCTTGGCATAAGGACCTGGGCGAGGACCTGGGCTGGCCTGGACTATGTTTATCACCAACAGCGTCTCACAAGGAGATGAAGCACAGTCCTGTTGGTCAATATCCAGTGCGGCAATGTTAAACGTATTAATAGTTTCTGTTCTCGTGGCTCGTAACTACAAGGTCACAACTGCTGTGGGTCTCGGTCCATTTGCCCCAAGGTGGGGATGATTTAACCAGTGGGGAGCCATCCTCGACGGGGCAAGTGTCCTCAGGTAAGGGGAAATGTACTCAGTGGAGGAAAATGACTCGTCTTTTGTAATGTACTCGATGGGTAGGAGAGAGAGAGAGAGAGAGAGAGAGAGAGAGAGAGAGAGAGAGAGAGAGAGAGAGAGAGAGAGAGAGAGAGAGAGAGAGAGAGAGAGAATGCAAACTCATTGGGTCTTAATGAGCTGGTTCATAATGAATGAGACGGTTTATGATGAACGGGATGATTCATAATGAATGAGATGGTTCATAACTTAATGAGTTTGCTCATAAGCAAAAAAAAAAAAGATGGTTCATAATGAATGACATGGTTCACATTTAATGTAATGGTTCAGGGACACAAATTCTATCAGATGAGCTTAAACGACGTGAATCTATTTGGTCTAAAAAAAAAAAAAGAGATTGTTAAGAGGTGATCTAACACATTTACTCAAATGATTCAAATTACTTAAGACTTGATTCGTTTGATTTTACTCGTGATGATGGATACAGACTCATATGCAAATGTTTTACCTAGAATGAGACGAAGTGGTGCTTTTTCTTCAACAGGATTGTTAACATATGGAACGATTTGCCAATTAGAGTGATTGAAAGCAGTTGCTATACAGATACCATTATGAACACACTTCATAAATACTTCGCTTCAAGTAAAAGACTGTCGTAGTCACGGTGATAATTAGCAAGTTAATCTCTTTGAATTACTCGTAAGCTTCCATTTCTTTACCACAATAATCTGCGAGTTTCTGATGTCTTCCACCATCACAATGACCCTCGAAAGCACTCAATGATCCACTGCTGTTTGAATTCCTCTGTATTCCCTTCTATAAAGATGTTCCACAGTTTTGAGATGGTTCATAGTCTTTCCTCCTCTTATATTTAGTCTATAATAAATCTTGGGACTTGGATTATACTTTAGACTTGAGTCTTGGCCACGCAAAATGTTTTTCACAAAGTGTAACATCTAACTTTTCCTTCCTCACATTATGGTAATGCTATTCTGATGTTATGCTGACGACGATGGCTGTCTCACGTCTTTTATACAACCATTCTTGACTATATATATATATATATATATATATATATATATATATATATATATATATATATATATATATATATATATATATATATATATACACACACACACACACACACACTGTCACTAGGGTTTTCTGTGCCATAAAAGGCGACCTTTCGTTCTTTCTCCTCTTGTAGTACACAAGAGTGTCACGGGCGAACAATGTCCCGGAGGGAGGCTACTCTCTCCCCAACCCTCACCCCTCCCACCTTGGGTACAGGTGGGAGGGAACACCAAGAGCTGGAGCAGGAAGATTCTCCCCTCTCTATACTCCCCAATGGCCACCACTTAAAGGCAGGGTCCAGAGATGGGCAGAAGAACATTTCCCACCTCTCTAACCCCCCCATAACATGGCCACCACTGGGAGAAAGCAGAAGGGGCGGAAAGAGAATATCTTCCCACTTTCTAACAGCAGGAGATGGGGAGATGAACACTCTCCTCTTCTCTCTCTCTCTCCTAATATGGCCACCAGAGGAAGGCAGTAGTTTTACTGTGGCCTTTCATAATGTTACTGTAGCTGGGCCACACCTCCCATGGTGTTACTGTAGCTAGGCCACACCTCCCATGTTGTTACTGTAGCTGGGCCACCCCTCCCATAGTGTTAGTTTAGCTGGGCCACACCTCCCATGGTGTTACTGTGGGTGAGCCTCGCCTCCCACTGTGTTACTTGATGCCATCATGCAGTGTAGCTACATCTCGCAGTACCATCGCCCAGCACCCCCTCCTCCGCCATCTCCCATGCATCACTGTGGGAGTCCTACCACCGTCCTGGGGTGGATCCTCTTTATTTTTATATATACATATAGGCGCTACCGGACTCCGGCTGTTTGAGGTTACATCGTTGAGTGAAGAGTCAAGTTTAACGAGGCTGCATTATCGTCTGTTGACGAAAGAGTTCAGTCTCATCAAAAGAATTTTTCTCGTTTTATGGGAGGTCACCCTGTCCCAGCTACTGAGTGTAGCGCAGTCTTTGGGATGCATGAGCCTGTAAAAGAAATAGGGGTCGGGGAGGGAAGGTCCCTGGGTAAACCAAAACCCCTTCAGAAAGAGGTTCTGAATTGATCACAAATAGATATGTGTAGTGAGATGGTGAGATGGAGCGTTGATAGACGATGAATGGTGGTGGGTGACTGATGGTGGAGTGTGGTGATGGAAGGTGATGGTTGAGGGTAGTGATGGGGCATAGTGACGAAGGGTGAGGGATGTCGTGGGAAGTAGATGGTAGAGGTCGGATGATGGTGGTGGTGGAAGATAGTGATGGGAGATGATAGTTAGGTGATGGTGGAATAAGGGTGAAGGTTTCGGTGGAATGTTGGTGAAAAATAGTGATGTTAGACGATAGTGGAGGAGGACGAGTGATTACGTAAGGTACGGCGTGATGGAGTAGTGACGGACGGTGTTGGGGGAAGATGGTGGTGAAGAAGAGGAGGAAGAGTGAAGAGTGGTGATAAAGACTTTTGGTGGAGGGTGGTGTTGAAGAATGTTAGCGAAAGGTGGGGGTAGAGGCTGATGGTGGAGGGAGAAGATGAACAGTGTTGGTGAGGACTGATGATGGCGTGATATGTACCCTCCATAGATGTTAGTGAGGTGTTATAGTGGACTGTGATGGAGATGAGCATATGGCATATAGTTATTTGTGGGAGAGGAGATGACGCAGTGATGGTGTTGGGTTATGGTGGGAGATGGTGCCGGATAACCACACAGTCCTTACCCAGGTCACAACCACACACCAGGTAAACACTCTCCTCCCCTGGTACATCAAGGTCCACACGGAGACCCACGGTGTGTCTCCAGCACTTCACCATCTCCCTGGATGTGGCTGATGGATTCACATCACTGTGGTGGTAGAGGGGAGCTAACCCTTCCTGACTTCTCTCGAGAATTCACAGGAGAATCTAAAGTGTTGAAAAAATTCTGTCGTGTTTGGAATCCCTTCCCCAAGGTCCCAGCGCAGGAAAAGAAAACATTTATGTGACTTTGGGAGAAGCGTTTTAAAAGCTCGCCCTTGCTGACATGAGCCCCATTTTTCAAAAACACTTCACACGACCCAACACAGTCGTCTTCAGCCTGCAGACTGTTGCTAAGATGTTACAAGCGGGCGAGTCAGATGGGTCCCACCCGGGTCGGATGTGGTTGACGACCCACGTATTCAAAACCTACGTACAAAGCAGTGAAGCATCCTTCACCTGGTCGTCTGCAGTGCGAGCAGTGAACGTCACCGGGATGCGGTTCATTACATTAACACCAGCTCTCAAACTTTCGCAGAGGAACTGAATCTAGGTTGAATGTGCCAAATTTAGACTACGTAACGTTGGCTGAGTTGAGGAAAAATATTCCACCGGTTCTGCAATTTTGAAATCTAAAATCGAGTTACATCTTGAAAGAAAAATTCCACCTAGCACAGTGGGAGAACCTGTGTGATTCCTGGATTCCATTTTCTCTGGACGTAACGACTTTAAGGATGAGTCGAACTAGAAATGACGAGTTCTAAGATACTCTCGTCATTGGAGGATTCGAAATAGTCTCTCCCACTGAAACAACGCTTCATTCTGGTTCAAATATCAAGCGTGAAACACCGAGTCATCTAACTTTTATATTACGAATAAGTTCGCATCTGTTGGATGTAATATCGAAGGTACGTAATATGTTAACGGCCTCCGGGCTTTGATCGTCGAAATCTATTCACGATTTCGCCAGCCCGGCTCTGATCAGCGAGCGCCTTTATCGAGGCGCTCAGTGACCCGTGTTCAGCCGATGCTGAAAGTTCTGCTGAGATCCAAATGGGACTTGTTGAGATTCGGTCTTGCCAGCCGCAGGCTGAGGGGTACAACCACAGTGTTTTGGATTCCTGAGAGAGAGACAGATTCTTAACCTTCTTTGACATAGGTTAGTGTGATCTTTTTCGACGTAAATATTGGATGGATTAAACTGAATCAGATAAGTATAGACTGAAGCTTCCCTTCTGTAGCATACCCAGGCCCCACCCCCACGTCACCATGACAACATCCAGGCTCTCCACACTCCCATGTCCTCATGACAACCTCCAGCCCCACCCACTCCCATGTCCTCTCCCGTAGCAGCACCAAACCTTGTTGCACTTAAGGCCAAGAAGAGAAGACAACATCTCTCGCTTACCACCTGCCTCTCAAGCAGGTCTTCATTTTTAAAGTCAATATAGATGCTTAACTTTTGATCAACAACAACGAAAAGTCGATCTTTTTAGTTACATAAAAACATTTTCATATCTGCCTCACGTTATCCTACTCAGCTACGTTGGCAGTTTGTGCCTACAAGAGAACTTCAATACATTTGGATAACATTTAGACAGGAGGACCCTCGACCTGTCCCATTCATACCACCCTACAGTTACTTAGTTACTGGAGATTGTATTCAGGAAGAATCTAATTCAGTGTCCCTGGTTGTTATGCTGAAGATCTAAAAGGAATTCTGTCGCCTATTTCTCGTCTTTCACGAAATGTATATAATTCGTGCCTGATAATACGGAGCAACTCAGTGGTAAGAATTTTTCTGGGATATATTTAGCAAGAAATTATATATGTCCTGTAATCTGGGAACATTTATGGGACCTGGACGTATGACTGGATTTGGTGAGAGGGGAGGAAATTAGGATGGGACAGTGTGGGAGTTGAGGAAAGAGTCATGGGAGGATAATCACAAATTGAAAGGGATATTGGCAGATGAATTATGACAGTGGACCAAATGAGTAGGCGAGACAAATAGACAAGGTGGAGGAGGGTAAGATACTGTGAGAGGAGAGATTAGAGTGAATATCTGGGGAAGGTGAACACGCCCCCACCATCTCTAAAACAGTGTTGTAGTAAGAGGTGAAAACCATCATGATGCTCAAATTGCATATCCAAACATGACAGTAATACCCGTAGTGCACTTATCACTGACACACACCCACACCAGCAGTAGGTATGACCCACCACTGACACACAGCCACACCAGCAGTAGGTATGACCCACCACTGACACACCCACACCAGCAGTAGGTATGACCCACCACTATCACACACCCACACCAGCAGTAGGTATGACCCACCACTATCACACACCCACACCAGCAGTAGGTATGACCCACCACTGACACACAGCCACACCAGCAGTAGGTATGACCCACCACTGACACACAGCCACACCAGCAGTAGGTATGACCCACCACTGACACACAGCCACACCAGCAGTAGGTATGACCCACCACTGACACACCCACACTAGCAGTAGGTATGACCCACCACTGACACACACCCACACCAGCAGTAGGTATGGCCCACCACTTACACACACCCACACCAGCAGCAGGTCTGCCCTCCTTGGCTGGTCTCTCCAACACTCGGGGCATCACAGAGGCTGTCATTACAATTTGCAGACAGAGGTAATACGACCCTCAACATCAAAGACAGTCTATCATCATGAGAGAGGCGGTGTGGTGATCTACCCAGGACGAGTTGTTGCAAGCGCGTGTCCATCCTCAACGCTAGCGTCGCCCTGCTCACCAGCACTTAACAGTTTGACTGAAGAGGTAGAGCACACAAGATACATAACAATAAGGTTACACTGTGATGGTCATGGTATGTCATTCTATCGATCATCATCTCCGTCATTCTCGTTTGCAGAAACTATTCCAGATTCATACAGCCTCTCTACTCTGCTCGAACACATCCTCAGTTGGTGTACAGTTTGATAAAGTTCAAACACGAGCATTTTCACGAACATATCCGCTTCTTACTGTTACTTTGCACTTGCAATTGATCACATGAAACCAAAGTTTCCACCTCCACCTTCACACGCGCAAAGGCTCCACCACACCACTTATCTACAAACCTCCACCTTAAGCAATCCACTCACATAACCTGTACATTTCTGCTTCCGCGGTCCACATTTTCTTATC
>NC_092252.1:17732111-17852111 GCF_036320965.1 Panulirus ornatus | reverse complement strand
TTTATGGAACGCCCCTCACCCCAGTAGGTTCTGTTACTAATCTATCGCTCTATAAAGAAGTATATATATATATATATATATATATATATATATATATATATATATATATATATATATTTATATATATGTATATATATAGATATATATATCTTTTCTTTCAAACTATTCGCCATTTTCCGCGTTAGCGAGGTAGCGTTAAGAACAGAGGACTGGGCCTTTGAGGGAATATCCTCACCTGGCCCCCTCCTCCGTTCCTTCTTTTGGAAAATAAAAAAAAAGAAAAACGAGAGGGGAGGATTTCCAGCCCCCCACTCCCTCCCCTTTTAGTCGCCTTCTATGACACGCAGGGAATACGTGGGAAGTATTCTTTCTCCGCCATCCCCAGGGAAGATATATATATATATATATATATATATATATATATATATATATATATATATATATATATATATTTCGTTCATACTATTCGCCATTTCCCGCATTAGCGAGGTAGCGTTAAAAACAGAGGACTGGGGCGTAGAGGGAAGATCCTCACCTGGCCCCCTTCTCTGTTCCTTCTTTTCGAAAATTAAAAAGAAAACTAAGGGGGAGGATTTCCAGCCCCCCGCTCATCCCCAAGGATAATATATATATATATATATATATATATATATATATATATATATATATATATATATATATATATATATATATATATATATCATTTATTTAACTTTGTCGCGAGGTAGCGCAAGGAAACAGACGAAAGAATGGCCCAACCCACCCACATACACATACGTCCACACACGCACATATACATACCTATACATTTCAACGTATACATATATATACATACATAGACATATAACATATATATACATACACAGACATATACATATATACACATGTACATAATTCATACTTGCTGCCTTTATTCATTCCCGTCGCCACCCCGCCACACATGCAGTGAAACGCCCCTCCCCCCGCATGCGCGTGAGGTAGCGCTAGGAAAAGACAACAAAGGCCACATTCGTTCACACTCAGTCTCTAGCTGTCATGTACAATACAAACCTCAAAACAGCCAGGATCGAACCCGGGACCCCTGCGTGGAGTACTCCCGCCGGGCTATGATCACAGCCGAGCCATAGCACTCCCGCCTACCAAGTATGGGTCCAGGGGTTCGATACTGAAATTTAAGGATTTAAGAAATTTTCAGATCAAGATTGTCGAAGCCGTTCCTACTTTCGAGCGCGTATTGAATCACCTCTTGACTTTCTTCTTTCTACGTTAAGTAGATTAAAATTGTTTGGACGGCTTCCTAGAACTGTGTGTCCCATTTCATTCATCATTTTTGTCGATTGGGTTTCGTTTCACGTTGTATTTTATTTTGATCCAATATAGCAGCGAAAATAAAAGACAACCTAATGTTCAAGGCGAAAGAGCATTAGCGAATCTCGAACTGAGATTCATTTTCGTGGGCGTGAACCAGAATGTCCTACGAACGAAGCATTAACGTTCAGTTGCCTCGTCTTTGCTGCTTCAACACCTTGCTCATTCGGCTTTATAGATGGCGTTCTCGTATCTCGTCCAGGTTTAGTACATTCTCGAGCGCCAGTGTGTAAGGACTTTTGCACGTGACTCGACACTTCAAACACTCGACTCCTGGTCTGTAAGTGATATCCAGTTCACACAGCTTGTGATGTGTGTAGTTCAAAATTCCCGGGATCTCCTCGCCTCTCATAACCTAATTTCATAGCTACAGTAGTAAGACCATTGCTTTTCGTGATGAATATATTAAAAGTTAACCTTTATAGTCCTCCAGGCTTCCTTATGACACCCCGGTATAGGAAAAATCATACAAGTTTTATATACAATACGTTTATTACGTTGAAAATGTTGACAGAGTTTTCTTATCGAACACAGGACGAGTGATGCACCCGACGAACCCCGCGGTGTGAACTGTATAAATCTGAGACAACACTAGTTACCACCAAGTTACATACAGGTATTCATAAAATGACACTACTAGGTAAGCTAGCGTCTCTAGTTATCAAAAAAAGTTTTATTGGTTCTATGTACACGGGATATGTTAAGGCGATATGTCCTCTCTACAGACGTGGTGGCCATGGTGGCCAGTGGTGGGGATTCCGTGGTCAGGGGTCAGCATGCGGTGGTCCCCGGCCACTGTAGACGACCGAGGGAAGGGAGGGTTCTCCTCCTACAGCAGGAGAGACTGGTGGCTACTGTGGGTCAGGAGGGAGGGGCTACAGCAGGTCAGCAGGAGACTGGTGGCCACTGTGGGTCAGGAGGGCGCGGCTGAGGACGGCCTCCATGCTAGCCGTCCGCCCCTGCAGTAGCCACACTGCCGCAGCCGTCGCCCACACGCCGCATGCGGCGGTGAGGGCGGTGGGCGGGAGGTGAAGCAGAAGGAGGATATTTGTCAGAATGGCCAGCAGTGGTAGGAGCGGAGCGGCCTCCTGCTGGGTGGCTGTGGGCGGTGGGTGGCGCGGCTGGAGCCACAGCCCCACCCCACACACCAGACACCCACACACACACAGCGCCACACCCGCCCACGCCCACATGCCTATGTCCAGCTCCTTAGCGCCTCGCACCACGCCCACTCCCGCCAGGCAGTTCACTGTGAAGGTCACCATCAGGAACCTGGAGGTTCTCCAGGACGCCCAGGTGGGCGGCATGGGTGGGTCAAAGATGGCGGACACCCACCTGCCGCCCGTCCACTCTACAGCCACCTGGTAGGGCTCGGTGTCGTCCAGGGAGGCAGGCGTGATGTCGGCCAGTGTGCTGGCGCTGCGTGAGAGAGCCGGGGGCGTGTCGCACGGGGCCGACTCCAGTGGGTGGTGGGTGGTCTGTGGGCGGTACCTGCGGGCCAGCACTGCTGCCGCCCCTGCCACGCCCGCGCTCACGCCCCCGGCACCCGCCGTCCGCACCAGCACCCACGAGGAGCAGACTGCGGCAGTGAGGGTCGCAGCGGTGCCGCAGAGGAGCGCGGCGACCCAGGGCGTTGCTGTGTGGCGGGACACCTGGGCCAGACACCTTGGGGCCAGGCCATCACAGGCCAGGCGGTGGGCCAGGCGAGACCCGCCCACCAGCCCGCCCACCATGGCCGCCACCAGCCCCAGCACCCCACCCACGCCCACCAAGGCCCTCATACCAACCAGAGACGCCCCAGGAAACAGTTGGGTGAGGGGAGCTGTCGAGGTGAGACTTGAAGAGGCCAAGGTAGCGGCAATAGCGGCAGGGAAGAGCACCAGCAGGGCCGCCACGCCCACACCCACACCCACACGGGCGGCCACACTCCTGTAGCGGCTGCACTCCCCGGCCAGTAGCCCGGCATGGTGGGCGCCTCCAACGGCCACGCTCAACACAGCGGCCCCAGCCACAACCTGCGGGCAGGTAACATGTCTTAACTTCCAGTGTCATCAAGCAATATTTTTATATCATTCAACCAACGGACATCGCACCTGAGCCCAACAATCTCACGTAACAACATCTGTCACACGGCGAATTTACTTTGCCATTTCAGTCACTTAATCTGCCATTTCAGTCATATTCACTCTGCCAATCGTCACTTACTCTGCCATTTCAGTCATATTTACTCTGCCATTTCAGTCACTTACTCTGCCATTTCAGTCATATTTACTCTGCCATTTCAGTCACTTACTCTGCCATTTCAGTCATATTTACTCTGCCATTTCCGTCACTTACTCTGCCATTTCAGTCATATTTGCTTTGCCATTTCTGTCACTTTGCCCTTTCAGTCATATTTACTCTGCCATTTCAGTCACTTACTTTGCCATCTCAGTCATATTTACTCTCCCATTTCAGTCATTTTCTCTCCCATTTCAGTCATTTTCTCTCCCATTTCAGTCATATTTACTCTGCTATTTCAGTCACTTACTCTGCCATTTCAGTCTTATTTACTCTGCCATTTCAGTCACTTACTCTGCCATTTCAGTCATATTTACTCTGCAATTTCAGTCACTTACTCTGCAATTTCAATCATATCGACTCTACCATTTCAGTCATATCTATTTTCATTCAATCATCTATTTCAAAAGGCTACAGGGAACTCATCTGAAACAACATTGGCCACGTAACTCACGAAACACAGCTGAGCCAGGTAACACGAAAGGTGGTATGGTAACACAGAGTCTAGATACGTAACTCACAGGTGGACTGGGTAACATAACGGGGGACCAGGTAACACAGGCGCGCAGTATAACACACAGGTGGGCCAAGGAACTCACAGGTGACGCGACAAGCAGGTAACACACGTAAGTACTAGTTGCTATACATATGATCTGGTAACACTCATGTAACACTGATTGGATAGGTAAACACACAGGTAAAAGAGGTAAAGTAAAACATCTGTACACAGAAGCACTATGGTAACATAGGTAACAGAGAATTAACGTATAGATGCAGTAGGTGGCGTAAATGTACTAAAGGCGGACCAGACAATGTGTAACACACAGCTGACACAGCAAGGCAGACTTTACTTGCAGTTGGATAGGATAGCACAAGAGATAAGCCAGATAACACCCAGATAAACCAAGCAAAGAAATTTATGGTCCAGGTGACAAGGATAAGGCATGTCACTCAGGATTGGGGTGAATGATATAAAGGAGAAGCTGAACTTAAATAAACGAGAGACGGACCAAAAAACAGGAAGGTAGGAGGCGAGATGGTGAGGTTGGTTGAGACACAGGTGGGCAGCCAGCCCCGGCAGGCAACTCACCCCATGTAGACCAAAGGGGAAGAAGCCAGGTGGACGCGTCCAGTGGTTCACATCAGCACTGAGGAAGGCCGTGCAACTGGCGGCCGTGAGCACCAGGAGGGAGACGCCCACGCCCGCCGCGCCCACCTGACACACCAGCTGTGAGCGGCAGGAGGAGTGACTGTTAACAGCATCCAAGGAAATACATATTAGATGTGAATATTCCATCACCAGGCGCCACAGGTTGTGACTGATACACTGCCACATTGGCCTACAACACATTCACTTACTGCTATTCATGATTACCTCAAGACCTCTCTCTAAGAAATGTCCTGGTAATACCCAGGATCTCTTTCCAGAGGCTCTTGCAGCTCCAAGGCTACGCTACTTCCAGAAGAAGGAAAATGCGGACTCTATTGGAGTTAGAAGTTCTTTGGCGTGACTGCACCCACACTGAGGCTTCACCAAAGGTGACTTTTCACTCACAGGTGCAATGAGGAATTTGTGGAAAGAGAGGTTGCTGTTCTAAAGGACAAAGTTACGTATGTTTGATGGTATAGTAGTCCCGACGGTGATTGTTGTGAAGGCGAGGCGTGGGCTTGAGATGAGCATATAAAGGATCGGGTGAATGTGTTGGAAATTAAAAGTCTGAGAAAACTGTGTGATGTGATGATGGTTGATCGAACAAGACAGAGTAAGGGAAAGGTGTGGTAAGAAGGAGTTTGTATGAGAGTTGAAGATGGTGTGCTGGAATGATTTGGACATTTGGAGAGGATGAGTGAGGAGAGGTTGATAGCGTGGTGACCTTACCTTAGTGCCAGCGACGACCATGAAGGTGGTGAGGAGAACAAGGGCGGCGGCCAGCAGGTCTGGGTGGGGAGCCAGGTAGCGGGACTCCTGCAGGAGTGGCAGACGGGCGTGTAGCGCAGCGCTCACTGAGTGGTTGGTCGCCGCCGACAGGTACTCACTGCTGCTCCTGGCCGCTGTCGTAGACGGAGAGTGTGAGGGGCTGGAGGTGGATGCTGGAGATGGGGTAAAGAACGTATACAGAGGTATGGGAAGGCTGGGTGACAAGATGCTTTAGACCAAGGGAAGGGGGAGTGGAAGAACTAGCAATCACTGTACTTAATTTAGTAATCACTTTACCATACCCAGCAGTCACTGTACCTTGCCCAGTAATCACTGTACCTTGCCCAGCAGTCATCGTACCTTACCCAGTAATCACTGTACCTTACCCTACAGTCACTGTTCCCTACCCAGTAATCACTGTACCTTACCCTACTTTCACTGTACCTTACCCTACAGTCACTGTACCTTACCCAGTTATCACTTTACCTTACCCAATAGTCACTGTACCCTACCCAGTAATCACTGTGCCTTACCTAGTCATCACTGTACCTAACCCAGTCATCACTGTACCTTGCCCTACAGTCACTGTAACTTCCAAGCTCATCTGTTACGTTCTATTGCTGCACTTTACCCCCTCCCAGCTGTACCTGCCAGGTTCCTACAGCCGTACTTACCGGGTCCTATAACTGTACTGCCAGGTTCCCACTGTGTTTCAGGTCATACAGCTGTACCTACCGAGTCCCAAAGCTGTACCGACCAGGTCCCACACTTGTACCTACGAGTCCCACAGCTGTACCGACCAGGTCCCACAGCTGTACCTACCGAGTCCAACAGCTGTACCGACCAGGTCCCACAGCTGTACCGACCAGGTCCCACAGCTGTACCTACCGGGGCCCACAGCTGTACCTACCGGGGCCCGCAGCTGTACCTACCGAGTCTCACAGCTGTACCTACCGAGCCCCACAGCTGTAGCACCTGCCAGGTACTACGCTGCAGCTACCAGGTTGTGGAGGATGACCTACCGATGGCCGTCATAAGGAGGAGGTCGAGCATCAGTGTTGAGGCGACGAGGACTGCCGGCAGCTCCCCCAGCCAGACGTACACATGAGTGAAGATGCCACCACCACGAGGGATTCGAACCCCTAGTTCCGCGCACACGGCTCCTGCCGGCCACCACACATGATGTTAGTTGTGTGGGGACACATGGTGAGGTAGTGTGTGGGGACACATGGTGAGGTAGTGTGTGGGGACACATGGTGAGGTAGTGTGTGGGGACACATGGTGTGGTAGTGTGTGGGGACACATGGTGAGGTAGTGTGTGGGGACACATGGTGTGGTAGTGTGTGGGGATACATAGTGAGGTAGCGTGTGGGGACATATAGTGAGGTAGTGTGTGGGAACATATGGTATCAGTTGTGTTGACAAACTATGGTAGAAACAGGCCCCACCCTTGTAGCACAACACATGATAATTATGATGATATAAACAATAACAGGAGTTACCTTAATCCTGCATTTAACAGTTAGAAAATATGACAATGTTTACAGTCTGATCAATACAGTGTCTCTATCTCTACATCAGTTACTTATACTTAAATTACTCTCTTGTGACTGATAGCTAATTAACACATTCTATATCTCTTAGCCACAATGTTTATAATTATACCTAACAGGCGTTGAAATTCAAAGCCTTTTCTAATGACTAGTTTGACACACGTTTGAAGAATGATTATCACTCGATAGTTCAAAACCTTAAACATCATGCGCGATTAAGTGTACCTGAGCCATTTTCCTTCATGGAAAACGTGGGAGTGAAATATACGCATGTAATACTGAACAACTGTCGACCCATTTTCCTTCTGCTATGCTCGGCCGTCGGTTGCAGGAGGCCACAGGCTGGTAGCGATCAATTCCCAGTTCGCTGGAAGCTTGAAGAGCCCCTCGGGTGTAGCAAGAGAGAGCAAGGGATTGGAAACTTCAGGATATCATGAAGGAAATGAAAGAATATAAACAGGACCCCCCCAAAAAAGGACCATACTAGTTTACACGTTCCTCTCTGACACATGACCTTTCTGAAGGTCATGTTCTTATCGTGACCCGAACTGCCGATTCTAAGAAATTCTTCTGTTGGGTTGGCTAGCAGGGTATGGCTTGCAGGGGCCAGGAGATAAACATTGGCTCGCTACACACCAGCCTTTCTTCATCAGTCGTGTACTGCATGCCATCTCATATCTCTGTAACCTTATGTTACTTTGATAAGCGTTCCCTTGAGTTGCCTCCGCGCTTATCTGTGGCTTCCTTCAGCCCACAGAACTGTCTTGTATGTTATCATATTCTTATCAATTTGTTGGATCAACTGAGCGGTCATGATTAAGTTTAATTACTCATATCTATGTCTCTTTGTTACCTTGGGGGGGGAGGGTGATTCCACCTCTATGCTAATTACCTAAACTTCAGTAATTGAGTACTTGATGATGTTTACCAATTACATTAGGTAGTCGTGGTTAAAGTATTCTCAGTTCCAGTCTGTGGTGGAGGGATACAGTGGGTCATGCTTACAGCATTTTCAGTTCTCCACTGCAGGTGATGTTCAGCAAAGATGATGTTCAGTAAAGACATTGTTCAACACAGGTGATGCTCAACACAGGTGTACGTCTGACGCAGGTGACGTTCAACACGTGTGATGTTCAACACAGATGCTGTTCAGTGTGAGTGACGTATCAACACGGAGAGATGATCTGTACACCATTAGATGATGTTCACCACAATGTTCAGCGCACGCAGAGTGTTCATCAGAGATCACGTTCACCGTAGTCATTGTTCAACACAGGTAACACTTAACATAGCTATTGATCATCCAATGTGTTCATCAGAAGTAATTTATAACACTCATGTTGTTCATCGTAACTGACAGTAGGTGTATTGTTCATCAGTAGTTACATTCAACACAGGCCATGCTCGTGAGGTTAATCCCCACTTCTGTCGCTTTATATATATATATATATATATATATATATATATATATATATATATATATATATATATATATATATATATATATATATATATATATATATATATATATATATATATGTATATATTTATATATATATATATATATATATATATATATATATATATATATATATATATATATATATATATATATATATATATATATATCTTTCTTTCTTTCGTACTATTCGCCATTTCCCGCATTAGCGAGGTAGCGTTAAGAACAGAGGACTGGGCCTTTGAGGGAATATCCTCACCTGGCCCCCTTATCTGTTCCTTCTTTTGGAAAATTGAAAAAAAAAGAGAGGGGAGGATTTCCAGCCACCCGCTCCCTCCCCTTTTAGTCGCCTTCTACGACACGCAGGGAATACGTGGGAAGTATTCTTTCTCCCCTATCCCCAGGGGATATATATATATATATATATATATATATATATATATATATATATATATATATATATATATATATATATATATATATATATATATATATACATATATATATATATACATATATATATATATATATATATATATATATATATATATATATATATATATATATATATATATATATATATATATATATATATATATATACCCATACATATATATATATATGTTTATGGATGGGGTTGTTAGAGTTTTGGAAAGAGGGGCAAGTATGCAGTCTGTTGTGGATGAGAGAGCTTGGGAAGTGAGTCAGTTGTTGTTCGCTGATGATACAGCGCTGGTGGCTGATTCATGTGTGAAACTGCAGAAGCTGGGGACTGAGTTTGGTAAAGTGTGTGAAAGAAGAAACTTGAGAGTATATGTGAATAAGAGCAAGGTTATTAGGTACAGTAGGGTTGAGGGTCAAGTCAATTGGGAGGTGAGTTTGAATGGAGAAAAACTGAAGGAAGTGAAGTGTTTTAGATATCTGGGAGTGGATTTGGCAGCGGATGGAACCATGGAAGCGGAAGTGAATCATAGGGTGGGGGAGGGGGCGAAAATTCTGGGAGCCTTGAAGAATGTGTGGAAGTCGAGAACATTATCTCCGAAAGCAAAAATGGCTATGTTTGAAGGAATAGTGGTTCCAACAATGTTACAAGGTTGCGTGGCGTGGGCTATGGATAGAGTTGTGTGCAGGAAGGTGGATGTGCGGGAAATGAGATGTTTGAGGACAATATGTGGTGTGAGGTGGTTTGACCGAGTAAGTAATAATAGGGTAAGAGAGATGTGTGGTAATAAAAAGAGTGTGGTTGGGAGAGCAGAAGAGGGTGTTTTGAAATGGTTTGGTCACATGGAGAGAATGAGTGAGGAAAGATTGGCAAAGAGGATATGTGTGTCAGAGGTGGAGGGAACGAGAAGTGGAAGACCAAATTGGAGGTGGAAAGATGGAGTGAAAAAGATTTTGAGTGATCGGGGCCTGAACATGCAGGATGGTGAAAGGCTTGCAAGGAATAGAGTGAATTGGAACGATGTGGTATACCGAGGTCGGCGTGCTGTCAATGGATTGAACCAGGGCATGTGAACCGTCTGGGGTAAACCATGGAAAGTTGTGTGGGGCCTGGATGTGGAAAGGGAGCTGTAGTTTCGGTGCATTATTACATGACAGCTAGAGACAGTGTGAACGAATGTGGCCATTCTTGTCTTTTCCTAGCGCTACCTCGCACACATGTGTTGTTGACTGGTTGGTGAGGATATTCATTGTATGTATGGCTCATGGTGAGGTGCCTGAGGAATGGTGGAATGCATGCATAGTGCCATTATACAAAGGCAAAGGGGATAAGGTGAGTGTTCAAATTACAGAGGTATAAGTTTGTTGAGTATTCCTGGGGAATTGTATGGGAGGGTATTGATTGAGAGGGTCAAGACATGTGCAGAGCATCAGATTGGGGAAGAGCAGTGTGGTTTCAGAGGTGGTAAAGGATGTGTGGATCAGGTGTTTGCTTTGAAGAATGTATGCGAGAAATACTTAGAAAAACAAATGGATTTGTATGTAACATTTATGGATCTGGAGAAGGCATATGATAGAGTGGATTGAGATGCTCTGTGGAAGGTATTAAGAGTATATGGTGTGGGAGGCAAGTTGCTGGAAGCAGTAAGGCATGTGTACGAGTAGGAAGAGAGGAAAGTGATTTGGTTCCCAGTGAATATCGGTTTGCGGCAGGGGTGCATAATGTCTCCATGGTTGTTAACTTTGTTTATGGATGGGGTTGTTATGGAGGTGAATGCAAGAGTTTTAGAGAGAGGGGCAAGTATGCAGTCTGTTGTGGATCAAAGGGCTTGGAAGTGAGTCAGTTGTTGTTCGCTGATGATACAGCGCTGGTGGCTGATTCGGGTGAGAAACTGCAAAAGTTGGTGACTGAGTTTGGTTAAGTGTGTGAAAGAAGAAAGCTGAGAGTAAATGTGAATAAGAGCAAGGTTATTAGGTACAGTAGGGTTGAGGAACGAGTCAACTGGGAGGTAAGTTTGAATGAAGAAAAACTGGAGGAAGTGAAGTGTTTTAGATATCTGGGAGTGGATTTGGCAGCGGATGGAACTATGGAAGCGGAAGTAAGGCACAGGGTGGGGGAGGGGGCGAAAGTTCTGGGAGTGTTGAAAAATGTGTGGAAGGCAAGAACATTATCTCGGAAAGCAAAAATGAGTATGTTTGAAGGAACAGTGGTTCCAACAATGTTATATGGTTGCGAGGCGTTGGCTATAGATGGGGTTGTTCGGGGGAAGGTGGATGTGTTGGAAATGAGATGTTTGAGGACAATATGTGGTGTGAGGTGGCTTGGTCGAGTAAGTAATGAATGGATAAGAGAGATGTGTGGTAGTAAAAAGAGTGGTTGAGAGAGCAGAAGAGGATGTGTTGAAATGGTTTGGTCACATGGAGAGAATGAGTGAGGAAAGATCGACAAAGCGGATATATGTGTCAGAGGTGGAGGGAACGAAGAGAAGTGGGAGACCAAATTGGAGGTGGAGGGATGGAGTGAAAAAGAGTTTGAGCGATCGGGGCCTACACATGCAGGAGGATGAAAGGCATGCAAGGAATAGAGTGAATTGGAACGATGTGGTATACAGGGGTCAACTTGGCTGCAATGGATTGAACCAGGGCATGTGAAGCGCTGGGGTAAACCATAAAAGTTTTAAAGGGGCCCTGGAAAAATTTGGAAAAAAGGGGGCCGTGTTTGGGATTTTAATGGGAAAAAAGGAATATTTTAAAAATTGGGCCGTTGGCCCAAGCGACCCCGGCGGTGCGGGGGGGGAATTAAATTTTTGTCTTTTTAAAATTTTTTTTTTAAACCAAATTTTAAAATTAAAAAAGCAACATGTGTGGGGGGGGAAAAAAAAAATTTGGTTTTATGTTGTTTTTTATGTTATTTTTTAAAAATGGGAAAACCCGGGGAAAATGTATGGGGATGTTTTAAGGGCGTGGGGGGACGGGGTTTTGCATAGGGATGGGGGTTTTTGGGGTTTGGGTTTTAAAAAGGGCCCTTCTTTTTCCGGGCTGTTTCCTTGCCGGGTTGGGGCCCCCAGACGAGGAAGATGGGATGTGGGGTGATTTAAAGAGAAAAAAAGAAAAGAGAGAAAAAGAGAGAAAAGAGAGAGAGAGAGAAAAAAGAGAGAGTAAAAGGGGAGTGGATAGGCGTAAAGGAAGGATAGTAATTTAAAAAGAATGGAAAAAGTAAAAAGTGGATAATATTTTAAAGAGAGTGGATAGACAAGTAAAGAGAATGGATAGATATATAAAGAGAGTGGATAGAAAGTAAAAAGGGGGTGGGTAGATTTTATAAAGAGAAAAAGGGATAGATATATAAAAAATAATGGAAAGATAAAACGAAGCGGGGGAGATAAAACCTTCCCCATAGATTTAAAAAAAAGGTGGGCTTGTGTGACTGGGTCAGGCCATTGTATTGATACAGGTCTGTATCAACGGTGTTTTTGTTCTGATAGACAATAGATTATCAAAAGTTGCATTAAAATTTTTTTCATCGTCATTAAACATCATTGTTTTTTAAATTATTATTATCATTCCCTATTATCTTTTAAAAATCAAAAAATTGATACTTAGGGGTTTAGTAGTGAATTAGTAGTAGTATAAGGTAGAAAGAAAGTAGTATGTAGTAGTAAAAGTAGAATTAGAACACCCCAAAACACACCCCACACACAACACACAACAACACACAAAACAACACAACAATAAAACTGCCATCTAACATTCTTTTCAAAAAAACCCAAGGGTTAACCACAACGCAGATGCCCCACCCGCTCACGGGAGGAAAAAAACTACTCCCTTCCACTTTTTTATCATGCCTCAGTGGGCTCCCACCACCCCCCTACCACAGTCATCCAGCACCCCGGGGCCACCACCACCACCACCCCCCACATCCCCCCCCCGGGTCCAATCCCACCACCCCTTCTGGGCCCCCAACCCCACCCCCACTACCACATTTCATCCAGAAACCCCCCCGGGCCCACCACCACCACCACACCCACCCGTCACCCAGCACCCCCCGGGGCCAACCCCCAACTACTACCCCCGTAAATCCAGCCCCCACGGGGCCACCCCCAAACCACCACTTTTCCCCCCCTTTCACCCAAAGCACCCACGGGGGCCACCACCCCCAAACCAAAACTACCACGCCCATCCAGAAACCCCATTTTGGGCCCCCAAACCACCACTACCACAGTCATCCAGCACCCATTGGGGCCCCCCCACCACCACTACCACAGTCTTTCCAAAGCCCCCACTGGGCCCCCCCCCCACCACACCCACCCTTTTAAATCCAGCACCCACGGGGCCACCACCACCCACCAAATCCACCGCATCCAGCACCCCCCCTGGGCCACCACCCCCCCAACCCTACACCCCCGTCATCCGGGGGGCCCAGGGGGGGGGGCCACCACCAACCACATCCCCCGGGGTCGGGCCCGGGGGCCAACCCCCTCTTCGTCGGGCGAACCTCTGTTTTAAGGGGGGCGCCCTTTTGCCCGCCAGATTTAAACCTTTGAAGGGGTGATCATTTTTTTTTTCGTGACTTTTTTACCAGGTGATAAATTTTAAAAACGAGCCCCCTTTGTTTGTTGGTGGAGTTTTTTTTCCGGGAAAAGACAAATAATCATAACTTTGGGGTCTGGGGGGCAGGGAATATTACGCCGCCCCATCCCCGAGGGGACAAACGCTTAAAATGAACAAAAAGGACTCCTGTCCCCAGCCCGCCAAAATTTTTGTGTGGGGCTCCGGGTCCTGTAACCAGACGCCAGGTTGTGTGGGGCTCCGGGTCCTGTATCCACCAGTCAGGGATTGTGGGGCTCCGGGTCCTGTATCCACCAGTAAGGGATTGTGGGGCTCCGGGTCCTGTATCCACCAGTAAGGGATTGTGGGGCTCCGGGTCCTGTATCCACCAGTAAGGGATTGTGGGGCTCCGGGTCCTGTATCCACCAGTCAGGGGTTGTGGGGCTCCGGGTCCTGTATCCACCAGTCAGGGGTTGTGGGGCTCCGGGTCCTGTATCCACCAGTCAGGGATTGTGGGGCTCCGGGTCCTGTAACCAGACGCCAGGTTGTGTGGGGCTCCGGGTCCTGTATCCACCAGTCAGGGATTGTGGGGCTCCGGGTCCTGTAACCAGACGCCAGGTTGTGTGGGGCTCCGGGTCCTGTATCCACCAGTCAGGGATTGTGGGGCTCCGGGTCCACCTTAACCCCCCCCCCTCCACGTCTTCCTCGTCACTATCTTCATGACTTTCGTAGGTCCTGATCCCACGTCATGATCACCATCACAAACATCCTGGCTCATATTCCCATGTCAGCGCCTCCTACAGGAATAACGAATCCCACACGAACGTCGCACACATCCCACACGAACGTCACACACTTCCCACACGAACGTCGCACACATCCCACACGAACGTCGCACACATCCCACACGAACGTCGCACATCCCACACGAACGTCGCACACATCTCACACGAACGTCGCACACATCCCACACGAACATCGCACACATCCCACACGAACGTCGCACACATCCCACACGAACGTCGCACACATCTCACACGAACGTCGCACACATCTCTCACGTACTCTCCTCCTCCCCTCTTCCTCCGCTGCCTCTCTCACTCCTTTCACTCTCTCCCCTCACTTTAAAACGTGAAAGAATATATATATATATATATATATATATATATATATATATATATATATATATATATATATATATATATATATATATATATATGTATATTTGCGTGTGTGGACGTATGTATATACATGTGTATGGGGGTGGGTTGGCCATTTATTTCGTCTGTTTCCTTGCGCTACCTCGCAAACGCGGGAGACAGCGACAAAGCAAAAAAAAAAAAAGAAAAAAAAAATATATATATATATATATATATATATATATATATATATATATATATATATATATATATATATCCCACAGATCCATTTTCTGTGACAGGTATTGCTTCTAACACTCTCTCTTCCTCCGGGACTCCCTCCCGACTCTGGGACTCCTCCCTCCCGACTCTGGGACCCATCCCTCCCGACACCACCCAAATATCCGACAGATTTATTACGACCCGATTGCTTCAGTATTGGCCATTTGAGGTCAGAGGTCACCGAGGAAAAGTCGGCAACGGCGTTATTAAGGTCTTTTATAAATCAAGTGTTTGTCTGTTGGTGGTTCTGTCGTTTGTGTTAATATATGCATAGTGTCATGTATTGTCATGTGTGTATTATACATACCTATACATTTCAACGCATACATACATATACATACACAGACATATACATATACACACATGTGCATATTCATACATGCTGCCTTCATTCATTCCCGTCGCAACCTCACCACACATGAAATGGCACCCCCTCCCCCCGCAAGCGCGCGAGGTAATGCACCGAAACCACAGCTCCCTTTCCACATCCAGGCCCCACAGAACTTTTCATGGTTTACCCCAGATGCTTCACATTCCCTGGTTCAATCCATTGACAGCACGTCAACCCCGGTATACCACATCGTTCCAATCCACTCTCTTCCTTGCACGCCTTTCACCCTCCTGTATGTTCAGGCCTCGATCGCTCAGAATCTTTTTCACTCTATCCTTCCACCTCCAGTTTGGTCTCCCACTTCTCCTCGTTCCCTCCACCTCTTACACATATATCCTCTTTGTCCATCTTTCCCCACTCATTTTCTCCATAAGACCAAAGCATTTCAGTACACCATCTTCTACTTTCTCAACCACACTCTTTTTGCTACCACTTATCTCTCTTACCCTTTCACTGCTTACTCGATCAAACCATCTCACACCGAATATTTTCCTCAAACATCTCATTTCCAACACATCCACCCTCCTCCACACAACCCTATCTATAGCCCATGCCTCACAACCATATAACATTGTTGAAACCACTATTCCTTCAAACATACCCATTTTTGCTCTCCGAGATAACGTTCAAGCCTTCCACACATTCTTCAACCTCCCAGAACCTTCGCCCCCTCCCCCACCTTGTGACTCACCTTCGCTTCCTTGGTTCCATGTGCTGCTAAATCCACTCCCAGGTATCTAAAACACTTCACTTCCTTCAGTTTTTCTCCATTCAAACTTACCTCCCAATTGACTTGTCCCTCAACCCTACTGAATAACCTTGCTCTTATTCACATTTGCTCTCAGCTTTCTTCTTTCGCGCACTCTACCAAGTCTGCAGTTTCTCACCCAAATCAGCCACCAGCGATGTATCATCAGCGGACAACTGACTCACTTCCCAAACCCTCTCATCCACAACAGACTGCATACTTGCCCCTCTCTCCAAAACTCTTGCATTCACCTCCCTAACAATCCCATCCATAGATATACATATATATATATATATATATATATATATATATATATATATATATATATATATATATATATATATATATATATATATATATATATATATATGTGTGTGTGTGTGTGTGTGTGTGTGTGTGTGTGTGTGTGTGTGTGTGTGTGTGTTTGTGTGTGTGTTAGCTATGCCTGTTGGGGAATAGTTAATAGCACTCTGACAGTGTGACGATATCAGCCCCATCATCGTTTGACATCTGGTCCTCCACATTCATATGGATATGCCATTAACAATGACACACTGCGACCCTTTGTGACCATTAATGCCTTAGGCCAGGTACCAGAGTTGAGACAGTTCTGATCTCTGCAGTGGGAAGTCTAATTATCCTCCTCCGTGATGGACTTGGTGTTCCTGGACACCGAGGTGCGCCTTGGCAGCAAGAACGTCTGTTTGTTATCGCTGACGTATTCACAGGTTCACAGGTTCTGTAGTGTTTCACCCTAAGTGCTCTGACTCCTGTCCTCCGGCAGGACTCACGTGGGACGTCACCATCGCCTGACTTGGAAATCGGCTTGAGCTGCAGAACCCACAGCTACGTCTCTTGGAGCAAAACGAAAAAAACAAAGAGGCAGGTGACCACTTTCTCCGAACCTCGATAGAGCTTTCTCCTTTCTTCTAAAGCTCCACGAGGTCCCTGCATCCACATTGCTACCCCTGCGGTACGCCTGCCTCACCCCCTTGCATCTACAGCAGCACCACGAGATCCCTACCCACCTTAACTCACCAGACGTTACCTTCATACCTAAACCCTGCACCACAACTTGTGTCAGCTCATCACCTCTCCAGCTACCCAGTCAAACGCCGTGTTATTGTTCTTGTCTCCGTTGTTATTAGAATAACCGCCCACGAAAAACCTCATGTTAAAGTAAAGCCTCCGGACGACCACTAAAGAACTGTTGTTAAGGTAATAACCACCGCTAACGACCGTTTAAAGTAAACCCTCGGGCCTCCTTAACGACCCGTAGTTAAGATAGCCAACACCCATGTTACATGGGTTACCACACCCCACGTGGGGCGGCTGTATGGGTACATCACCCATGTTACATGGGTTACCACACCCCACGTGGGGCGGCTGTATGGGTACATCAACCATGGTACATGGGTCACCACACCCCACGTGGGGCGGCTGTATGGGTACATCAACCATGGTACATGGGTCACCACACCCCACGTGGGGCGGCTGGATGGGTACATCACCCATGGTACATGGGTTACCACACCCCACGTGGGGCGGCTGTATGGGTACATCAACCATGGTACATGGGTTACCACACCCCACGTGGGGCGGCTGGATGGGTACATCACCCATGTTACATGGGTTACCACACCCCACGTGGGGCGGCTGTATGGGTACATCAACCATGGTACATGGGTCACCACACCCCACGTGGGGCGGCTGGATGGGTACATCACCATGGTACATGGGTTACCACACCCCACGTGGGGCGGCTGTATGGGTACATCACCCATGGTACGTGGGTCACCACACCCCACGTGGGGCGGCTGTATGGGTACATCACCATGGTACATGGGTTACCACACCCCACGTGGGGCGGCTGTATGGGTACATCAACCATGGTACATGGGTCACCACACCCCACGTGGGGCGGCTGTATGGGTACATCAACCATGGTACATGGGTTACCACACCCCACGTGGGGCGGCTGTATGGGTACATCACCCATGGTACATGGGTCACCACACCCCACGTGGGGCGGCTGTATGGGTACATCACCATGGTACATGGGTCACCACACCCTACGTGGGGCGGCTGTATGGGTACATCACCCATGGTACGTGGGTCACCACACCCCACGTGGGGCGGCTGGATGGGTACATCACCCATGGTACATGGGTTACCACACCCCACGTGGGGCGGCTGGATGGGTACATCACCCATGTTACATGGGTTACCACACCCCACGTGGGGCGGCTGTATGGGTACATCACCCATGTTACATGGGTTACCACACCCCACGTGGGGCGGCTGTATGGGTACATCACCCATGTTACATGGGTTACCACACCCCACGTGGGGCGGCTGGATGGGTACATCACCCATGGTACGTGGGTCACCACACCCTACGTGGGGCGGCTGTATGGGTACATCACCCATGGTACGTGGGTCACCACACCCTACGTGGGGCGGCTGTATGGGTACATCACCCATGTTACATGGGTTACCACACCCCACGTGGGGCGGCTGTATGGGTACATCACCCATGGTACATGGGTTACCACACCCCACGTGGGGCGGCTGTATGGGTACATCAACCATGGTACATGGGTCACCACACCCCACGTGGGGCGGCTGTATGGGTACATCACCCATGGTACATGGGTTACCACACCCCACGTGGGGCGGCTGTATGGGTACATCACCCATGGTACGTGGGTCACCACACCCTACGTGGGGCGGCTGTATGGGTACATCACCCATGGTACGTGGGTTACCACACCCCACGTGGGGCGGCTGTATGGGTACATCACCATGGTACATGGGTCACCACACCCCACGTGGGGCGGCTGTATGGGTACATCACCCATGTTACATGGGTTACCACACCCCACGTGGGGCGGCTGGATGGGTACATCACCCATGGTACGTGGGTCACCACACCCTACGTGGGGCGGCTGTATGGGTACATCACCCATGTTACATGGGTTACCACACCCCACGTGGGGCGGCTGGATGGGTACATCACCATGGTACATGGGTCACCACACCCCACGTGGGGCGGCTGGATGGGTACATCACCATGGTACATGGGTCACCACACCCCACGTGGGGCGGCTGGATGGGTACATCACCATGGTACATGGGTCACCACACCCTACGTGGGGCGGCTGTATGGGTACATCACCCATGTTACATGGGTTACCACACCCCACGTGGGGCGGCTGTATGGGTACATCAACCATGGTACATGGGTCACCACACCCCACGTGGGGCGGCTGTATGGGTACATCACCCATGGTACATGGGTCACCACACCCCACGTGGGGCGGCTGTATGGGTACATCACCCATGTTACATGGGTTACCACACCCCACGTGGGGCGGCTGGATGGGTACATCACCCATGGTACATGGGTCACCACACCCTACGTGGGGCGGCTGTATGGGTACATCAACCATGGTACATGGGTTACCACACCCCACGTGGGGCGGCTGGATGGGTACATCACCCATGTTACATGGGTTACCACACCCCACGTGGGGCGGCTGTATGGGTACATCAACCATGGTACATGGGTCACCACACCCCACGTGGGGCGGCTGTATGGGTACATCAACCATGGTACATGGGTTACCACACCCCACGTGGGGCGGCTGGATGGGTACATCACCATGGTACATGGGTCACCACACCCCACGTGGGGCGGCTGGATGGGTACATCACCCATGTTACATGGGTTACCACACCCCACGTGGGGCGGCTGGATGGGTACATCACCATGGTACATGGGTCACCACACCCTACGTGGGGCGGCTGTATGGGTACATCACCCATGGTACATGGGTCACCACACCCTACGTGGGGCGGCTGTATGGGTACATCACCATGGTACATGGGTCACCACACCCTACGTGGGGCGGCTGTATGGGTACATCACCCATGGTACATGGGTCACCACACCCTACGTGGGGCGGCTGTATGGGTACATCACCATGGTACATGGGTCACCACACCCTACGTGGGGCGGCTGTATGGGTACATCACCATGGTACATGGGTCACCACACCCCACGTGGGGCGGCTGGATGGGTACATCACCATGGTACATGGGTTACCACACCCCACGTGGGGCGGCTGGATGGGTACATCACCCATGGTACGTGGGTCACCACACCCCACGTGGGGCGGCTGTATGGGTACATCACCCATGGTACATGGGTCACCACACCCTACGTGGGGCGGCTGTATGGGTACATCACCATGGTACATGGGTCACCACACCCCACGTGGGGCGGCTGGATGGGTACATCACCCATGGTACATGGGTCACCACACCCCACGTGGGGCGGCTGGATGGGTACATCACCCATGGTACATGGGTCACCACACCCCACGTGGGGCGGCTGTATGGGTACATCACCATGGTACATGGGTCACCACACCCTACGTGGGGCGGCTGTATGGGTACATCACCATGGTACATGGGTCACCACACCCCACGTGGGGCGGCTGGATGGGTACATCACCCATGGTACATGGGTCACCACACCCCACGTGGGGCGGCTGTATGGGTACATCACCATGGTACATGGGTCACCACACCCCACGTGGGGCGGCTGGATGGGTACATCACCCATGGTACATGGGTCACCACACCCCACGTGGGGCGGCTGTATGGGTACATCACCCATGGTACATGGGTTACCACACCCCACGTGGGGCGGCTGTATGGGTACATCAACCATGGTACATGGGTTACCACACCCCACGTGGGGCGGCTGGATGGGTACATCACCATGGTACATGGGTCACCACACCCCACGTGGGGCGGCTGGATGGGTACATCACCATGGTACATGGGTTACCACACCCCACGTGGGGCGGCTGTATGGGTACATCAACCATGGTACATGGGTTACCACACCCCACGTGGGGCGGCTGTATGGGTACATCACCATGGTACATGGGTTACCACACCCCACGTGGGGCGGCTGGATGGGTACATCACCATGGTACATGGGTCACCACACCCCACGTGGGGCGGCTGTATGGGTACATCACCATGGTACATGGGTTACCACACCCCACGTGGGGCGGCTGGATGGGTACATCACCATGGTACATGGGTCACCACACCCCACGTGGGGCGGCTGTATGGGTACATCACCATGGTACATGGGTCACCACACCCCACGTGGGGCGGCTGGATGGGTACATCACCCATGTTACATGGGTTACCACACCCCACGTGGGGCGGCTGGATGGGTACATCACCATGGTACATGGGTCACCACACCCCACGTGGGGCGGCTGGATGGGTACATCACCCATGGTACGTGGGTCACCACACCCCACGTGGGGCGGCTGTATGGGTACATCACCCATGGTACGTGGGTCACCACACCCTACGTGGGGCGGCTGTATGGGTACATCACCCATGTTACATGGGTTACCACACCCCACGTGGGGCGGCTGTATGGGTACATCACCCATGGTACGTGGGTCACCACACCCTACGTGGGGCGGCTGTATGGGTACATCACCCATGTTACATGGGTTACCACACCCCACGTGGGGCGGCTGTATGGGTACATCAACCATGGTACATGGGTCACCACACCCCACGTGGGGCGGCTGTATGGGTACATCACCCATGTTACATGGGTTACCACACCCCACGTGGGGCGGCTGGATGGGTACATCACCCATGGTACATGGGTCACCACACCCCACGTGGGGCGGCTGTATGGGTACATCACCCATGGTACATGGGTCACCACACCCCACGTGGGGCGGCTGGATGGGTACATCAACCATGGTACATGGGTCACCACACCCCACGTGGGGCGGCTGGATGGGTACATCACCCATGTTACATGGGTTACCACACCCCACGTGGGGCGGCTGGATGGGTACATCACCATGGTACATGGGTCACCACACCCCACGTGGGGCGGCTGGATGGGTACATCACCCATGGTACGTGGGTCACCACACCCCACGTGGGGCGGCTGTATGGGTACATCACCATGGTACATGGGTCACCACACCCCACGTGGGGCGGCTGGATGGGTACATCACCATGGTACATGGGTCACCACACCCCACGTGGGGCGGCTGGATGGGTACATCACCATGGTACATGGGTCACCACACCCCACGTGGGGCGGCTGGATGGGTACATCACCATGGTACATGGGTTACCACACCCCACGTGGGGCGGCTGGATGGGTACATCACCATGGTACATGGGTCACCACACCCTACGTGGGGCGGCTGTATGGGTACATCAACCATGGTACATGGGTTACCACACCCCACGTGGGGCGGCTGGATGGGTACATCACCCATGTTACATGGGTTACCACACCCCACGTGGGGCGGCTGGATGGGTACATCACCCATGGTACATGGGTCACCACACCCCACGTGGGGCGGCTGGATGGGTACATCACCATGGTACATGGGTCACCACACCCCACGTGGGGCGGCTGTATGGGTACATCAACCATGGTACATGGGTCACCACACCCCACGTGGGGCGGCTGTATGGGTACATCAACCATGGTACATGGGTCACCACACCCCACGTGGGGCGGCTGTATGGGTACATCAACCATGGTACATGGGTCACCACACCCCACGTGGGGCGGCTGGATGGGTACATCACCCATGGTACATGGGTTACCACACCCCACGTGGGGCGGCTGGATGGGTACATCACCATGGTACATGGGTTACCACACCCCACGTGGGGCGACTGGATGGGTGCATCACCCATAGTACGTGGGTCACCACACCCCACGTGGGGCGGCTGTATGGGTACATCACCCATGGTACATGGGTTACCACACCCCACGTGGGGCGGCTGGATGGGTACATCACCCATGGTACGTGGGTCACCACACCCCACGTGGGGCGGCTGGATGGGTACATCACCCATGGTACGTGGGTCACCACACCCCACGTGGGGCGGCTGGATGGGTACATCACCCATGGTACGTGGGTCACCACACCCCACGTGGGGCGGCTGGATGGGTACATCACCCATGGTACGTGGGTCACCACACCCCACGTGGGGCGGCTGGATGGGTACATCACCCATGGTACATGGGTTACCACACCCCACGTGGGGCGGCTGGATGGGTACATCACCCATGGTACATGGGTTACCACACCCCACGTGGGGCGGCTGGATGGGTACATCACCCATGGTACATGGGTCACCACACCCCACGTGGGGCGGCTGTATGGGTACATCACCCATGGTACATGGGTTACCATACCCCACACCACATGGATCAGCACTGCCCCGACCACAACACTCCCTCACAGTACAAAGATACACCACACAACATATCGGAGTATCAGTAATCAAGAAAATTTACAATAATGTTATAAACTTTTTTCTTGAAAACATATGATCAGAATGATTAACGTACAGTGTTCCTGAAGGTGTGAATCAGCCATGATTAACGTAAAGTGTTCATGAAGGTGTGAATCAGCCATGATTAACGTAAAGTGTTCATGAAGGTGTGAATCAGCCATGATTAACGTAAAGTGTTCATGAAGGTGTGAATCAGCCATGATTAACGTACAGTGTTCCTGAAGGTGTGAATCAGCCATGATTAACGTAAAGTGTTCATGAAGGTGTGAATCAGCCATTCGAGTCGACGCTTCAGAAATATCCTGACGTCTTGTTTGCTGATGTGAAGTATACGTTAAACATAACTACTACTGATGTCTTGACCTACTGACCTCCACCTGAAGATATAGACTTGACCTTGGCTGCTTCTGTGTCATGACACACCTGTCCCTCCTGAGCAGATGACACACCTGCTCCTCCTGAGTAGATGACACACCTGTCCCTCCTGAGCAGATGACACACCTGCCCCTCCTGAGCAGATAACACACCTGTCCCTCCTGAGCAGATGACACACCTGTCCCTCCTGAACAGATGACACACCTGCCCCTCCTGAGCAGATGACACACCTGCCCCTCCTGAACAGATGACACACCTGCTCCTCCTGAGCAGATGACACACCTGCCCCTCCTGAACAGATGACACACCTGCTCCTCCTGAGCAGATGACACACCTGCCCCTCCTGAGCAGATGACACACCTGCCCCTCCTGAGCAGATGACACACCTGCCCCTCCTGAGCAGATGACACACCTGCCCCTCCTGAGCAGATGACACACCTGCCCCTCCTGAGCAGATGACACACCTGCTCCTCCTTAGCAGATGACACACCTACCCCTCCTGAGCAGATGAAACACCTGCCCCTCCTGAGCAGATGACACACCTGCCCCTCCTGAGCAGATGACACACCTGCCCCTCCTGAGCAGATGACACACCTGCTCCTCCTGAGCAGATCCTCTCCAGACCAAGCCTCAAACTTGCTACACACACACTTGTCTCTGTAGGTCTCAGATATCAGCAGACGTGTTTGTGATCTTTATGTAACCAGGTTACCTGCAAAGGCCGCCCACTTCTGTGGGCCCCGTGTGATCTGTGTGTGTTGCTGTATGTGTGTGGGTGAGAGGCTGGGACATGGATGTGTGTGTGCGTGTGTGTGTGTTGCTGTATGTGTGTAGGTGAGAGGCTGGGACATGGATGTGTGTGTGCGTGTGTGTGTGTTGCTGTATGTGTCTGTGGGTGAGAGGCTGGGACACGGATGTGTATGCGTGTATGTGTGTTGATGTATGTGTCTGTGAGTGAGAGGCTGGGACACGAATGTGTGTGTGTGTGTGTGTGTGTGTGTGTGTGTGTGTGTGTGTGTGTGTGTGTGTTGTTGTTGTTGTTGTATGTGTTTGTGGGTGAGAGGCTGGGACACGGAAGTGTGTGCGTGTGTGTGTGTTGTTGTATGTGTCTGTGGGCGAGAGGCTGGGACACGGATGTGTGCGTGTGTGTGTGTGTTGTTGTATGTGTCTGTGGGCGAGAGGCTGGGACATGGATGTGTGTGTGTGTGTGTGTGTGTGTGTGTGTGTGTGTGTGTGTGTGTGTGTGTGTGTGTGTGTTGCTGTATGTGTTTGGGTGAGAGGCTGGGACACGGATGTGTGTGTGTGTGTGTGTGTGTGTGTGTGTGTGTGTGTGTGTATGTGTCTGTGGGTGAGAGGCTGGGACATGGATGTGTGTGCGTGTGTGTGTGTGTGTTGTTGTATGTGTCTGTGGGTGAGAGGCTGGGACAAGGTTCTCCAGCTCGGGATCCTCAGATCTACAGGACATGACGACGTCAGACCTTCCCTTTAAGTCTTGGTTGTTCCTGCAGACTCTCTTGCCTGACGCTGGCTGACATCTTTGATCCCGTGCAATCTTTTCTTCAAACGCCAGCTATGTTATTCACTGGGCGACGGAGGGAGGCACGACGCTGGCATTAAACCATCTTCCCTCAGAAGGCGTCTTGCCTCACCATCTCCACCACCTGCACGACCAGGGCTTACAATAGCAAGGATTCGAACCAGGACCTTTTGCATGGTAGTTGGGAACGCTAACAGCTCGGCTTGATCGCCCCATTCGCTCAGCATGATCGCCCCTAATGAGGCGATCATACTGAGCTGTTAGCGTTCCTAACTATCACGCAAAAGGTCCTGGTTGGAATCCTTGCTGTTGGAGGGCAATATGTGATATATATATATATATATATATATATATATATATATATATATATATATATATATATATATATATATATATATATATATATATATATATATATATATGGTACTCAACAAACAGCAGGACGAGAGTACTCCTCCACTCCACGTACGGCAGGACCCCTGTCTGTAAGGTGACCTGTAAAGTGTGTCAGCGTCCCACTGGGAAACACCATCAACAAGTGATCAATGAAAACTGTACCCCAGCCACGAACACCACTCCCACAAACAGGGCAATGAATCAGTGCAATGCTTACGGGAAGGTCATTATGCATATCTGTCTGTGTGTGTGTGTGTGTGTGTGTGTGTGTGTCGTGTGTCGTGTGTTATTGTGCTTCAATCAATGTATGAATTTAATTACGGTCATGTGTGTATGTTTATTTCATTTTGTGTGTGATTTAATACATCGTACATGTGGCACGGGTTATCAACGTTCACCACAGAAACAAGGAAGGCAAAAGAAAAAAAAGAATTGTGTTTTCGTAATAGATTTCCTCAAGTCTTAGAATGAATCCCGTTATCGTCATTGGAAGGTGGAGGGAGGAGGTGGTGGTGTGGTGAGGCGTCTGCCCATCCACCACCTCCCTCTGGCGACGTCCTTGGTCGTCAACGAGCTGGCCCCCACTCAGCAACAAAGCGGTCCCCCTCCCTTGTCAGGTGTCATTATTGGCCTGTGGGCCAGCTGGGCCACCAGTGGCGCGGAGGGCCAGGAACACCATGAGAGAGGGGGTGGGTGAGTGGAAGACGACCTCAGAGGCTGGATTACGGATTGAATTACGAGGGCGTCGTGCCTGACAGGCGGCCAAGCCAAGGACGATGACGGAAGGAGTTGGGCCAGAGAAGCAAGGGACGGGATCTGGGTCGTCACTAAGGAAGAAGTGGGACAAGAAGGAGGAGGAGGAGGAAGCTTCTACCCCCGTCTGTAGTGGTGTTGTAATGACCTGAGTGTACGGTGCACCGAGGGGCCCATATGGTGCACTGAGTAGACCATATGTGCGCCCATATGATGCACTGAGGCGACCATATGGTGCACTGAGGCGACCATATGGTGCACTGAGGCGACCATATGGTGCACTGAGACGACCATATGGTGCACTGAGACGACCATATGGTGCACTGAGTAGACCATATGTGCGCCCATATGGTGCACTGAGGCGACCATATGGTGCACTGAGGCGACCATATGATGCACTGAGGCGCCCATATGGTGCACTGAGGTGACCATATGGTGCACTGAGGAGATCAACAGAGATGAGCAGACCCTGACTATTGTTATTTACTGAGAACCTACATCCATCAACAGCCTACCATGATCATCCACGAGCACCATACCATACCACACTATGATCATCCACCAGCACCATACCATACCACACTATGATCATCCACCGGCACCATACCATACCACACTATGATCATCCACGAGCACCATACCATACCCCAATATGATCATCCACCAGCACCATACCATACCCCACCATGATCATCCACGAGCACCATACCATACCACACTATGATCATCCACCAGCACCATACCATACCACACTATGATCATCCACGAGCACCATACCATACCACACTATGATCATCCACCAGCACCATACCATACCACACTATGATCATCCACCAGCACCATACCATACCACACTATGATCATCCACCAGCACCATATCACCACACACTACAGGGGCCACAAGTACACTATCTGACATCCTCAGTGCATCACCACACACTATATAGAGGCCACTAGAACACTGACTGACGCCCTCAGTGTATGTATCACCACACACTAATATACTGAAAGCCATCATGACACATCCCCCTCAGAGTCATAACTACCCATTCTGAGGTTATCAGGAGCCCAGACACACGACACCTGAGGTCGTACTCACTCAGTGGAAGGTCCTCCTCCATCCCTGCCATAACGTAGCTGAGCCATCGTTGCTGCCCTAAGATAATATAAATGGTCCAGGGAGACGCAGCCACCACATAACACGAGTCCTGGGAATTTCCATCATCTAATCCTCTTACTGGCAACTCCATTTTACCCTCACACACACACACACACACACACACACACACACACACACACACACACACACACACACAATTTCCCGTAAGGACCTCCCTGTTTTACCTCTCTCTCTCTCTCTCTCTCTCTCTCTCTCTCTCTCTCTCTCTCTCTCTCTCTCTCTCTCTCTCTCTCTCTCTCTCTCTCTCTCTCTCTCTCTCTCTCCGTTCGGCGGCGTTTTAATTTGAAACGTTATTTTCATTCTTTCACGAAGACTTCCTGTAAAGCCCACTCTCCCCTACCAGTAAAAAAAAAAGAAAGGAGGGGGAAGCGATATTCTGGCCATGGATTATCTTTATTGCCAGCACACACGAGCTAAAAGGTTGAAACACCATTGGATCTTCTCTTTTAATCCAGAAGTGTTGAGGGGAAATATAATCCTCTATCCCCCCAAAGCAGAGTTAGGATCAGTTAAGGACAAAGGTCCTAGAACGAGCCTGGTCGAAGCTGTATCGACCCCTATGTCTCGACAGAGACACAGTGCTCGTTGCTGCTTCGAGCAAGCGAGTATCAAGACCTCGGAGCTTTAGGTATGTGACAAGACTTTTGTTGCGACCTGTACGTATTAGCTAATTAAGAGCCATTCATATAATTCACATTGAACACTATCACACCTCGTTTTCGACTCCTAATTTGCTGCTCTGCCGGTTCATTACTACCTAACCACCTCGGTTCATCACTTATCTTTACTGAACAAAAGAGAACAGACCTCAAGACCAGAGCTGTCATATGCGTCAGACTGGCTGAAGAGTTCCGTTGTGCAGGTATAGGAAGATCTGAGAGCGTTCGTTTGTATCTATATATGTTTCAGGACTCGTTGTATGCGTGAGATTTTGCCAAGCCTCCCGAGTGTTTGTACAGCAGAGTGACGCACTGTTTACACTCCCTCCTTCAGGAGACTGAGGACATTGGTGGTTGAAAAGGAAGAGGAAACTTGTGGGATCCCATATACCTTCTGCTGGCAAACATGGACGACTGTTGGCGAAAATTAGGCGGTCGATTTGGCCTCTGCTTGGCCCCGTGATGCCTGGCCTTCGTATGGCCCCGTGAAGCCTGGCCTTCATATGGCCCCGTGATGCCTGGCCTTCGTATGGCCCCGTGATGCCTGGCCTTCGTATGGCCCCGTGATGCCTGGCCTTCGTATGGCCCCGTGAAGCTTGGCCTTCGTATGGCCCCGAGATGCCTGGCCTTCGTATGGCCCCGTGAAGCCTGAGTTATGGCGATAGACGGCGACGGTCGTCTGCTAGAGCTGACTCAGATTCATATCATAAAACTTACTTCTAACTGACCGTCGCCCATCAAGGGCTGATCTCATACAGATGCTGATGACCAACATCTGTCAGCTAACATCTTTAAAGATGATACATCATCATCATCATCATCATCATCATTATCATCATCATGCAGAGACATGAGAGAAACTCATTTCTCTGCAATCATGCCACTTCCTCAGTCACTTTACACCGTAGTCATATACGAAAGAAGACGACTTAAGTAGAGAAAAAATTTACTTAAGTAAAGACAGTTTTACTCAATAACCAAGTGAGTCTTTCATGGAACACGTGTGTCGTCTGCAACGCAGTGTAGTTACTGAGATTAGAATAAGAACGGGAGAAAATATTGTGAGGAAGATCTAAGAAAAACGTTTTATGACCAAAAGATAAGAATTTTCTACACGTTATGAGCCAGATTGAGTTTCGGTCTAGTCATACCAGGGGTCGTCCATGGGCAGCACCAAGGCTGTGGTGTGGTCTAGTCTCGACCATATAATAAGGACCACATTAGAGGAAGGGGGTTTTAATGAGGCTTCCCCTCATTTCCTCCTATTCTGGTCACGTATATAGATTGTAGCGCTAGTCTCTCTCTCTCTCTCTCTCTCTCTCTCTCTCTCTCTCTCTCTCTCTCTCTCTCTCTCTCTCTGGCTGGGGCGCATATAATTCCACGCTTCTAGGAAGCTTACGAAACAAGAGAATGCGTGTGTTGTGGGTCCTACGCTAAGAATAGCTTGAAACGGCTGGCATAGCAGCTTCCGCTTTCTCCGAAGCGTATCACTAGCAGGAAAAATAAAAGAAAAGGAAAAACATTGCGTTGATAGAGCCGGCAGGTGAAATGAAAAGAGAAAACACTTTGTATAATGAAGCGAGGTGGGCACCTAATGCGCATCAGTGTTGCCAGTGGCAGCAACAAACTGTCAGTGTTGCCAGTGGTAGCAGCAATCTTCCAGTGCTGCCAGTGGTGCAGCAACAAACTAACATTGCTAACACTAGCAGAAATCAACTATAAGTGATGTTAATGACAGCAACGCACCACCAGTATTGCTAGTGACAGCAACACATTAACAGTGTTGTTAGTGGCATTAACGTACCACTAGTGATGTCAGTGGCAGCAATACATGGCTAGCGTTGCCAATAACAGTAACATGCTATTAGCATTTTTAGTGGTAGCAACATATCATATCAGCGTTGCCAGTGGCAGCACTACCATCATAGTTACTAGTGGCAGGGACACGTGATCATTGTTATCAGTGGTAGTAAGACACCATCAGAGTTGCCAGTGGCGGCAGCACATCATCAGGTTGCCAGTGGCAACAATACATCACCATTGTTGCCAGTGGCAAAGACGCAGCATCACTGTTGCTGGTATCAGCAACAAACCATCAGTGTTGTCAGAAATTGTTGTTAGTATTGCCAGTGTCAGCAACGCACCATCAACGTTGCCAGTGTCAGCAATACACCATCAGTGTAGCAAGTAGCAGCAACATACCATCAAGTGTAGCAAGTGGCAGCATACACCATCAGTATTGCCAGTGTCAGCATCACACTATCAGTATTGCCAGTGTCAGCATCACACCATCAGCGTTGCAAGTGTCAGCATCACACCATCAGTGTTGCCAGTGTCAGCATCACACCATCAGCATTGCAAGTGTCAGCATACAAGCCATCAGTGTTGCCAGTGGCAGCAACACACATGATGTGTCCCTGGAACATAATCCATTACTCCAGCACAAATGCTCTCTCCCGGCTAGGACCGGTGTCTCTGTGATAAATGGAACTTTTATAATGAGCTACATATTCACTCAGTAACTGATTTATGGGACGATATTTCACATCAACTGCTGAAGATACAAATTCCTGGCAATATTTCTGCCACAGGTGGCACTCAGGCGTCACCAGACGAGAGAGAGAGAGAGAGAGAGAGGAGAGAGAGAGAGAGAGAGAGAGAGAGAGGAGGGGGGGTCTTACAGAGTGACACACCCCTTGTCATACGCCACTCACGCTCTCGTGTCATGACAATAAGTGGCATGGCACTCACGCTCGCGATATGACACCTACAATGATTGGACACACACATACACACACACACACACACACACACACACCACACACACCTGAATGTGTTTGCAGATGATGCACATGTCATAAAGCGAATGACGAGTGAGAAGGATTGCATCAACTTACAAGGCACTTAAATGACTCCAAAGCTGTTCTGATACCAAGTGATACAAAAGTAAAGAGGATCCGACACTGTGAGGGAAGGGCCCCTTGATAGACATCACCCCCACGGAAAGTGACCTGCGGGAAACCTGTGTCGGGGAAATTAGAAATTCCCTAGGAAATTAAAAGGGCCCAAAAAAGCAAAAAAGAAATTAGAAGCAATTAGAAAGCAGTAGAGCTAATTAAAGCAAAGCAAAAAGAAATTCAGAAGCAAATAGAAAGTTCAGTAGAGCTAATATAAAGGGGCCAGAAGCTAAAATAGAAAGTTTTAGTAGACAAAAATGAAATTCAGTAGAGCAAATAGAAGTTCCCTAGACTAATTGAAAGTTCAGTAAGCTAATAGAATCCGTAACTAATAAAAGAAAATCCAAGGCAAATGAAAGTTCAGTAGAGCAAAAAATGAAGCTAAAATTAGAAGGATAACAAAAAGAAAGGGGCGCCCGAAAATTAAAAAAAGTGCAGAGCTACAAGAAGAGGCTACAAGACTTTGATTTGCCTACCATGGAAGACTGAAGAGTTAAGGATGACCTGATCACACAGCCTTTTAAAATTTTAAAATTTAAAGTACGCAGACAAGGCATCGAAAGATGTGAGGACGGATCAACCAGAGGACATCACACACTACTGAGCAAGTGTCTTGTTGATAGTGAGGTAAAGAAGACATTTTATGGGCAAGGTTTTTGGGGGATATCCTGGGTTTTGGGGGAATACTCGGGGTTTGGGAGATAAACCTGGGGTTTGGGAGGATATACACTGGTTTGGGAGGATATACACTGGTTTGGGAGGATATACACTGGGTTTGGGAGGAATATACTCTGGGTTTGGGAGGATATACTCAGGGTTTGGGAGGATATACACTGGTTTGGGAGGATATACACTGGTTTGGGAGGATATACTCAGGGTTTGGGAGGATATACACTGGTTTGGGAGGATATACACTGGTTTGGGAGGATATACACTGGTTTGGGAGGATATACACTGGTTTGGGAGGATATACACTGGTTTGGGAGGATATACTCAGGGTTTGGGAGGATATACACTGGTTTGGGAGGATATACACTGGTTTGGGAGGATATACACTGGTTTGGGAGGATATACACTGGTTTGGGAGGATATACACTGGGTTTGGGAGGAATATACTCTGGGTTTGGGAGGATATACTCAGGGTTTGGGAGGATATACTCAGGGTTTGGGAGGATATACTCAGGGTTTGGGAGGATATACTCAGGGTTTGGGAGGATATACACTGGTTTGGGAGGATATACACTGGTTTGGGAGGATATACACTGGTTTGGGAGGATATACTCAGGGTTTGGGAGGATATACACTGGTTTGGGAGGATATACTCAGGGTTTGGGAGGATATACTCAGGGTTTGGGAGGATATACACTGGTTTGGGAGGATATACACTGGTTTGGGAGGATATACTCAGGGTTTGGGAGGATATACTCTGGTTTGGGAGGATATACACTGGTTTGGGAGGATATACTCTGGTTTGGGAGGATATACTCAGGGTTTGGGAGGATATACTCTGGTTTGGGAGGATATACACTGGTTTGGGAGGATATACTCTGGGTTTGGGAGGATATACTCTGGGTTTGGGAGGATATACTCTGGGTTTGGGAGGATATACTCTGGGTTTGGGAGGATATACTCTGGGTTTGGGAGGATATACACTGGGTTTGGGAGGATATACTCTGGGTTTGGGAGGATATACTCTGGGTTTGGGAGGATATACTCTGGGTTTGGGAGGATATACTCTGGGTTTGGGAGGATATACTCAGGGTTTGGGAGGATATACACTGGTTTGGGAGGATATACACTGGTTTGGGAGGATATACTCAGGGTTTGGGAGGATATACTCAGGGTTTGGGAGGATATACTCAGGGTTTGGGAGGATATACTCAGGGTTTGGGAGGATATACTCAGGGTTTGGGAGGATATACACTGGTTTGGGAGGATATACACTGGTTTGGGAGGATATACTCTGGGTTTGGGAGAATATACTCTGGGTTTGGGAGATATACTCTGGGTTTGGGAGGAATATACTCTGGGTTTGGAGGATATACTCTGGGTTTGGGAGGATAAAGTCTGGGTTTGGAGGATATACACTGGGTTTGGGAGAATATACTCTGGGTTTGGAGGATATACACTGGTTTGGGAGGATATACACTGGTTTGGGAGGATATACTCTGGTTTGGGAGGATATACACTGGTTTGGGAGGATATACTCTGGTTTGGGAGGATATACACTGGTTTGGGAGGATATACTCAGGGTTTGGGAGGATATACACTGGTTTGGGAGGATATACACTGGGTTTGGGAGGATATACACTGGTTTGGGAGGATATACACTGGGTTTGGGAGAATATACTCTGGGTTTGGAGGATATACTCTGGGTTTGGGAGGATATACACTGGTTTGGGAGGATATACTCAGGGTTTGGGAGGATATACTCTGGTTTGGGAGGATATACACTGGTTTGGGAGGATATACTCAGGGTTTGGGAGGATATACACTGGTTTGGGAGGATATACACTGGTTTGGGAGGATATACACTGGTTTGGGAGGATATACACTGGTTTGGGAGGATATACACTGGTTTGGGAGGATATACACTGGTTTGGGAGGATATACACTGGTTTGGGAGGATATACACTGGTTTGGGAGGATATACACTGGGTTTGGGAGATATACTCTGGGTTTGGAGGATATACACTGGGTTTGGGAGAATATACTCTGGGTTTGGGAGGATATACTCAGGGTTTGGGAGGATATACACTGGGTTTGGGAGAATATACTCTGGGTTTGGGAGGATAAAGTCTGGGTTTGGAGGATATACACTGGTTTGGGAGGATATACACTGGGTTTGGGAGAATATACTCTGGGTTTGGAGGATATACACTGGTTTGGGAGGATATACTCAGGGTTTGGGAGGATATACTCAGGGTTTGGGAGGATATACTCTGGTTTGGGAGGATATACTCTGGGTTTGGGAGATATACTCTGGGTTTGGGAGAATATACTCTGGGTTTGGAGGATATACTCTGGGTTTGGGAGATATACTCTGGGTTTGGGAGGATATACTCAGGGTTTGGGAGGATATACTCAGGGTTTGGGAGGATATACACTGGTTTGGGAGGATATACACTGGTTTGGGAGGATATACTCTGGTTTGGGAGGATATACTCAGGGTTTGGGAGGATATACACTGGTTTGGGAGGATATACTCTGGGTTTGGGAGATATACACTGGGTTTGGGAGGATATACTCAGGGTTTGGGAGGATATACACTGGGTTTGGGAGATATACTCTGGGTTTGGGAGAATATACTCTGGGTTTGGAGGATATACTCTGGTTTGGGAGGATATACACTGGGTTTGGGAGAATATACTCTGGGTTTGGAGGATATACACTGGGTTTGGGAGAATATACTCTGGGTTTGGGAGGATATACACTGGTTTGGGAGGATATACACTGGTTTGGGAGGATATACTCAGGGTTTGGGAGGATATACACTGGTTTGGGAGGATATACACTGGGTTTGGGAGATATACTCTGGGTTTGGGAGGAATATACTCTGGGTTTGGAGGATATACACTGGGTTTGGGAGAATATACTCTGGGTTTGGGAGGATATACACTGGGTTTGGGAGAATATACTCTGGGTTTGGGAGGATATACTCTGGGTTTGGGAGGATATACACTGGTTTGGGAGGATATACTCTGGTTTGGGAGGATATACACTGGTTTGGGAGGATATACACTGGTTTGGGAGGATATACACTGGGTTTGGGAGATATACTCTGGGTTTGGGAGAATATACTCTGGGTTTGGAGGATATACACTGGGTTTGGGAGATATACTCTGGTTTGGGAGGATATACTCAGGGTTTGGGAGGATATACTCTGGGTTTGGGAGGAATATACTCTGGGTTTGGAGGATATACACTGGGTTTGGGAGATATACTCTGGGTTTGGAGGATATACACTGGTTTGGGAGGATATACTCAGGGTTTGGGAGGATATACTCTGGTTTGGGAGGATATACTCAGGGTTTGGGAGGATATACACTGGTTTGGGAGGATATACACTGGGTTTGGGAGGATAAAGTCTGGGTTTGGAGGATATACTCTGGTTTGGGAGGATATACACTGGGTTTGGGAGAATATACTCTGGGTTTGGAGGATATACTCTGGGTTTGGAGGATATACACTGGTTTGGGAGGATATACACTGGTTTGGGAGGATATACTCTGGGTTTGGGAGGATATACTCTGGGTTTGGGAGGATATACTCTGGGTTTGGGAGGATATACTCTGGTTTGGGAGGATATACACTGGGTTTTGGAGGATATACTCTGGGTTTGGGAGGATATACTCTGGGTTTGGAGGATATACTCTGGGTTTGGAGGATATACTCTGGGTTTGGGAGGATATACTCTGGGTTTGGGAGGATATACTCTGGGTTTGGGAGGATATACTCAGGGTTTGGGAGGATATACTCTGGGTTTGGGAGGATATACTCTGGGTTTGGGAGGATATACTCTGGGTTTGGGAGGATATACTCTGGGTTTGGGAGGATATACTCTGGGTTTGGGAGGATATACTCTGGGTTTGGGAGGATATACACTGGGTTTGGGAGGATATACACTGGGTTTGGGAGGATAAAGTCTGGGTTTGGAGGATATACCCTGGGTTTGGGAGGATATACACTGGGTTTGGGAGGATAAAGTCTGGGTTTGGGAGGATATACATCATAAAGACCATCATCACATTTTCTCCAACTTATTTTTTGTTCCTTTAATACCATCATGAAGGCTGTAAGACCCGACCCCCCCTCCGTCACTCTGCCTTCTTGATCATCAGACACATCACACACACCTCCAGGCCATCAACACCCCCGGAACCCCGGAGGTCGCTCTCTGGGGAAATTCTCCCGCGTGTCGCCTCCGCCAGTATATGGCCCTTGTGGTGTTAGTGCAGTGTTTCTCAAACGGTGGCTCGAGACCCAGTCCTCTCCAGGGCGTCGCGAGAGTGCTTCCAGTGGTAATGCAACCCGAACCTTCCAGGGGTTCCTGAGCGGGTTTCCAGCGGGAACGAGACCCGAACCTTCCAGTGGATCACGAAAGGCTATCCTTCGGTAGGGATGTGACCAGAACCTTTCAGAGAGTCGTGAGTGGTTTTCCAGTAAGGGCGCGAGCAGGACCTTCCAGAAAGTCGTGAGTGGCTTTCCAGTAAGGGCGCGAGCAAAACCTTCCAGAAAACGTGAGTGGCTTTCCAGTAAGGGCGCGAGCAGAACCTTCCAGAGAGTTGTGAGTGGCTTTCCAGTAAGGGCGCGAGCAAAACCTTCCAGAAAGTAGTGAGTGGCTTTCCAGTAGGGTTGCGACCAGAGCCTTCCAGAAACGCGTGCGTGGCTTTCCAGTAGGGGCGCGAGCAGGACCTTCCAGAGAGGCGTGCGTGGATCTCCAGTAGGGATGTGACCAGAACCTTCCAAAGAGTTGTGAGTGGCTTTCCAGTAGGGGCGCGAGCAGAACCTTCCAGAAACGCGTGAGTGGCTTTCCAGTAAGGGCGCAAGCAGAACCTTCCAGAAACGCGTGAGTGGCTTTCCAGTAAGGGCGCGAGCAGAACCTTCCAGAGAGTTGTGAGTGGCTTTCCAGTAAGGGCGCGAGCAGAACCTTCCAGAAAACGTGAGTGGCTTTCCAGTAAGGGCGCAAGCAGAACCTTCCAGAAACGCGTGAGTGGCTTTCCAGTAAGGGCGCGAGCAGAACCTTCCAGAGAGTCGTGAGTGGCTTTCCAGTAAGGGCGCGAGCAGAACCTTCCAGAGAGTTGTGAGTGGCTTTCCAGTAAGGGCGCGAGCGGTCTGCACTAAGCTAACATAATTCCTCGTCTTTCCCTTGAATCCATCGAGGTGTCTAAATGTACATATGATCTGTGTCGTGGATTCCAGATTCCAGAATATATTTCTGACCCCTGTAGGGATGATAGGAGTAGGGATGATAGGGGTCACGGGTGAGAGTATGAAGGTCACCAGCGACTTTATTGGTGTCATGGTGAGAGTATGAAGGTCACCAGTGACCTTACTGGGGTCAGGGTGAGAGTATGAAGGTCACCAGGGACCTTACTGGGGTCAGGGTGAGAGTATGAAGGTCACCAGTGACCTTACTGGGGTCAGGGTGAGAGTATGAAGGTCACCAGTGACCTTACTGGGGTCAGGGTGAGAGTATGAAGGTCACCAGGGACCTTACTGGGGTCAGGGTGAGAGTATGAAGGTCACCAGTGACCTTACTGGGGTCAGGGTGAGAGTATGAAGGTCACCAGTGACCTTACTGGGGTCAGGGTGAGAGTATGAAGGTCACCAGGGACCTTAGTAGCTCTTGGTATCGAGCAGTAAACATACTGACAAAGACACAGACAACAGAAATACTGTAATCTCACGTTCAGCACAAACTTACAGACATACAGTGAAATTACGTCGTCACAGACAACAGTGAGATTACGTCGTCACAGACAACAGTGAGATTACGTCGTCACAGACAACAGTGAGATTACGTCGTCACAGACAACAGTGAAATTACGTTGTCACAGACAACAGTGAAATTACGTCGTCACAGACAACAATGATATTACGTCGTCACAGACAACAGTGAAATTACGTCGTCACAGACAACAGTGAGATTACGTCGTCACAGACAACAATGATTTACGTCGTCACAGACACCAGTAAAATTACGTCGTCACAGACAACAGTGAGATTACGTCGTCACAGACAACAATGATTTACGTCGTCACAGACAACAGTGAGATTACGTCGTCACAGACAACAGTGAAATTACGTCGTCACAGACAACAGTGAGATTACGTCGTCACAGACAACAGACAAACAATAGACACCGGCGCAGACAAGTGACCCTCCATTACCCAGGTCACGACTCACCTTCATCTTGACCCTCCATTACCCAGGTCATGTCTCCCCTTCATCTTGACCCTCCATTACCCAGGTCATGTCTCCCCTTCATCTTGACCCTCCATTACCCAGGTCATGTCTCCCCTTCATCTTGACCCTCCATTACCCAGGTCACGTCTCACTTCACATTGAACCTCCATTACCCAGGTCACGTCTCTCTTCACAGTGAACCTCCATTACCCAGGTCACGTCTCACTTCACAGTGAACCTCCATTACCCAGGTCACGTCTCACCTTCATCTTGACTCTCCATTACCCAGGTCACATCTCACTTCACATTGAACCTCCATTACCCAGGTCACGTCTCACCTTCATCTTGACCCTCCATTACCCAGATCATGTCTCACCCTCCATTAACCTCTTGATATCAGATTATCATCCACTTTGATATTTTGTAATATGATCTTCTTGCTATGTTGCCTCCTGTGTTTGGCTTCAGCTATGTTGGAGTTTGTTCGTTGGGTCGTCCCCTTGGGCAGCTATGTCGAGGTTCGTACGTTGACCGTCTTCCGGTAGCAGTTAGGTTTTAGCTTTGGTATAATGGGTCCTGTTGGCAGCCATGTTGATGTATTGAGCAAGACACACCATCAACCACATAATGTTGGGAGCAAGACACACCATCAACCACATAATGTTGGGAGCAAGACACACCATCAACCACATAATGTTGGCAGCAAGACACACCATCAACCACATAATGTTGGCAGCAAGACACACCATCAACTACATAATGTTGGGAGCAAGACACACCATCAACTACATAATGTTGGCAGCAAGACACACCATCAACCACATAATGTTGGCAGCAAGACACACCATCAACTACATAATGTTGGGAGCAAGACACACCATCAACCACATAATGTTGGGAGCAAGACACACCATCAACCACATAATGTTGGCAGCAAGACACACCATCAACTACATAATGTTGGGAGCAAGACACACCATCAACCACATAATGTTGGGAGCAAGACACACCATTACTAATATTCAAAAGAGGTCATAAATCCTGGCCTGGAAATTATCGTTCAATTAGCTTGATGTTCGCAGTAATTCACTTGTGGAAACTATCATTCGAGACAATTTCATTAATCATTCCGAGGTCTACCTCTTAATGAACGATTCTCAGCGTGGTTCTCGACGAGATTGTTCACTTCTAATTAATCTGCTTGATCTCTTTCGCAACAGGATCAGTTTATTTACGAGAGTGAGGCGGTGGATGCCATCCAGTTAGCATTCCAGAAAGGTTTTGATAAAGTCTGGCATCCAAGATTACTAGCAAACAGTTCACTCACGTAGTGCAGATGGGGTTATACTTTGGTCGTAATAAGAAAAAATGGTTAATTGGTCGTAAATGAAGAGTAATGATTTACCGTCAAACCTCAGAATAGCTAGACGTAATATGTGGTGTGCCACGGGGATCATAGAACGTGGTTTTTTTTTTTTATTTTTCATTTATATCAGCGAACTTGATCATGGGTTATGTCGTAAGGTATCCAAATTCACAGACGGTGTACATCTGGAAATTAGATCTATAGCAGAAATCAGATGTTAAAACACCTTCAACTTGACGGACAGATTTGATGAGCTGGGATCACAGGTGGTAAATAAATTCTCATAACGTTACGTGCGAAAATTTTACACATTAGTATTGAAAAGAGAAGACAAAGCTACAGCTTGAATTCCGTTAAGGTTCAAAAGGTAAATGAGAAAAACAACTGAGGTGTAATTAACCTCTGGTGACCTAATGCCAAGTTAGCAGTGCATAGACTCAGTAAAAAGAAAGAGGCGGACAAAATTTTTGGAGTCATGGACATAGCATTCGAATCTATGTCTCACAAATTAATCCTCGCTCCTCACAAGCCCACTGGTGCATGCCAGCCGGGTTCAGTTTTGCGTAACTCTACTTGAAGAAAGAATGGAATGAATGCAGCGATGAGGAACCATGATGATTCCTAGACTAAGGCGACAATGAGAGCCAACTAGATGTCTTAGAAAAGAAATTAAAAATTGGTTTTATAAAGGCACTGAAAATGATGAAAGGTTTTGATAATCTTGATTTACAAAATAGGAGGCTGCATTCGTCTGATTTTTACTCGTAGTAATGGATACAAACTCTTGGGTAAAACGTTTTACCTCGAATGAGACGAAGCAAATTTTCTTCAACTGGATTGTCAACATATGGGACGATCTACCAGGCTGAGTACTTCATGAATATTTCAAGTACACGACGAACATGAGTTACGCCTCCTTATTTACGAGTAAATTTTCCAGTTTGGTCTTTAAATTTTCTTTATGTTTTTTGTACTCTTACCACACTAATGAGTTTCTAGCCTCTCCCAATATCTCAGACACCCTTGAAAATAAACCATTGGTCTGTTGTTGTTGGAACTCCTTTGTATTTCCATTATATCTTTATGGTTATGAGGATACAACACCGTCAGAATCTGAAGGAACAACGAAGGGATCCATTTAACCAAGAGGATGGACGCAAAGGATCATCCCCCAGCTGCTTGATGGATGGACCATGGTACCATTGGCCTGGAGGATTCCTTAGTCCAAGAATTCCTTTGGAGACAGAGCATCAGTTCTGAGGGAAAGGAAGGATCTGATCCAGCAGTACTATGACTGAAGGAACAGAAGGATCTGATCCAACAATACTATGTCTGAAGGAACAGAAGAATCTGATCCAACAATACTATGTCTGAAGGAACAGAAGGATCTGATCCACCAGACCTCACTAGATGCAAGAAAACAGAAGGATCTGATCCACCAGGCCTCACTGGATCCAAGGAACAGAAGGATCTGTCCACCAGGCCTCACTAGATCCAAGGAACAGAAGGATCTGACCCACTAGGCCTTACTAGATCCAAGAAACAGAAGGATCTGACCCACCAGGCCTCACTAGATGCAAGAGAACAGAAGGATCTGACCCTCCAGGCTTCGCTAGATCCAAAGGAACAGAAGGATCTAATCCACCACGAGACTCCCCTGCTTCACAGACAATTGGATTTCCTTCCTCGTCACGATCTCATCTTAAATATCAGACACCAGAGCAACAGGGAATATCGGCAATAGTTTCTGTCGTTAAACCAAAATATTTTCGACCATTAACTCTCTAAACATGGAGCAAATGGCTTACCCAAACAATAACAGCAGGAGTTTGGTGGGTGTTCCTTGTGTCATTACATGCTTCGAAAACACGTAACGGCAGGGAACCATAGCGATACTTATTGTGTGTTGTTCCGCACTTGCACTTATGATAGTTGCAGCTTTACGAGGTTTTTCTTTATCTTTGGGAGTTGGAGACAAAAGTTTAAGAAAGAACATAAACCTGTTAACAATAAAGATCATAACAATAATAATAATGATGATGATAATAATGATAATAATAATAATAATAATAATAATAATAATAATAATGATAATAATGATAATAATAATAATAATAATGATAATGATAATAATAATAATGATAATAATAACAATAATCAGTTGTTTGATTGTGGCCTACCGCACCTCACCAATAAAGCTTATATGAGAGAGGTGGCGAAAAACGAAGAGGAATTGAAGAACAAAGTATATGCACATGTCCTAGACGGCTTTAACCACACACTGCCCCCTTCCCGCACAGTGCTAGTGACAATAGCCATCAAGAAAGAATTTGACACTGTCCTTCAGCACAACCTCACACAAGATGTACATGACACCACCTTCAAGAACAATGACAGAAGGTGGTTGACCAATTTCATAGTCGGCCCATGCCAGTCACTCACAATGGCTTCACCTCTATAACCCTCTAAACTCTACAAATGGGTTCTCAAGGAAAAGCCTTTTCACCAGCCCTCTTCAGTGTCTTCCTCGATGGCCTCCCATCAACTCCGGCAAATCTTAACGTAAAAATCCCCTCATCTGCAGACGACCTCACTATCACATCACAACACCACAATAGCAGCGACACACGAGCAAGCCTACATTACACCAATTGCAACAATGGCTCGACCACAACGGAAACGACTCCAGCGCCTCTACAGAGGTCCTCAGTCACTGCTTTAACCCCAAATGGACATGATCCAGCTCACACCCTACAGTCACCTCGATTGAGGAATCAGTCCCAATGAACAAAATACCGACCATTCTGAGCATCTCGTAAGAATCACACATGACATTCATTCCCCATACCATACACATCAGTATAAAATCAACACGCAGACTTAATGCTTTCAGACCACTAACTGGCACCAGATATAGACTATCATTTCATCTGCTCCACTATAAATTCTGCCTCTACGCTCTGAAAAGTAAATATGACCAAACAGAGCACCCAGAGCAATCACTGGCTACCAAGCAACCACAGATACTTAGCTCCTGCACAATGAAACAAAGTTCCTCCTAATACAATCCCATCTTAACATGCTCGGTACTTACTTCTTTGTAAGACCACTAGACCATTCCTACCCAAACCACTCCATAACTAATCCCTACTCCCAGGTAGAAATGAAAAGCCTACCCTTGCCTCACCATCCAGCAACATCTGTTCACAGATATCCCCTTCCTTAGCACACATAACATTGACCAAACACATACACACTGAGCGACGGGACAACCACTAAACAACCGACCTCAAAACTCAGTCTTAAACGTCACCCTGCCAGACATACAATAAAACTTGTTTGGCCTTCAAATATTCAATACTTACAACGGCAACAAGGGAGAACACTATTATCTTATGATGATATATATATATATATATATATATATATATATATATATATATATATATATATATATATATATATATATATATATATATAATCTATACGTCTCACACTCACAATATACATATGTGCCACACTCTCATTTCTAGGAATTACTATGAAGTGATTGGTAATTCTGTTATTCATCACCTGGTATATAACCAATTAACCCTTCAAATATTTATGGACAATTCGTATAGAATAAGCGACCATAAGCAAAAGGTCGTCTAGATACGATCATAACACAAATGGTGGAAATATATGTCGTCAGGACTCGTCGAGCAGAAGGCGCCATCACTCACTTGTTATGGAGACAGGGAACCTCGTGCGTCTATTGAGGAACCTCAGTACAAAAGATCGACACTTGCAGCAAGTGCTGTAAATGTTACAGGGGTTGAATATAACTTCATCCTGCAGATACACAAGGAAATGCAGCATGAGATCCTCGCTTGCTACAGATGGACGGAACCTTTCAGGGATATGGCCCAGCAAGCTATATAGGCAACTACACAAATAGTAACAGCAGGATGTCCAGCTATGACTTTTGTGTGTATGACAGAAGTTCTTGGCAGTTATCTAAGTCTGGGTCAGTTATTTAAGTAACATTTTTAAGGTATGACGATATATGGTGAGCACATACGTGCAAATGGCGCCACATGATGCCGTACCCTCTGATATACAACAACAGTCTATAGCAACTACACAAGGGTCTTCGTGGTATCACCAGATCTAAAGCACTCCTCCCTGGGGTGTACAAGTACTTGTGTAAGAGAACACAGACAACCAGCAAGCACTAAACATCCTCACAGATCCAATGAGAACACCTGCTTACACCATCTGACACCGTGATGCACTTGGAAGTAGAGGGAGTTGGTGTGGCTGGCAGGCGCGACGGATCCTCAACTGCAGAAGAAGAAGAAGGTAAGAGGCAGGATGGAGGAGGCATACAAGTGCCTTTGACTTCCTCAAGTGTTTCGGTCAACTTCACCACAAAAGAAATGACAAAAGAGGCTTCCACAGTAAGTCTCTTGTGCACACAGCTGCCGCTGTTGCTGCTGCTGCTGCTGTTGCCGCTGCCAACTGCAGATAACAGAGTAACTGTTAATAGTTAAACTCTACGAGTTAAGTCCAGCTGAAAGTTCGAGGCATGACGGTGAAGTGTACAAACGAGGCAAACCTAAACAAAGTCCTCCCACACCATCGTCGTTACTACTCGTAACACATATAGACTTCTTGACTCACCGTGGATATATATATATATATATATATATATATATATATATATATATATATATATATATATATATATATATATATATATATATATATATATATATATATATATATATATATATATATAAAGACCCACAGTTCTTGTGTGTTCTTATACCTTGATCGACTCCATACCTGGAGGAGGTGAGACCACTGCTTGGGAGGCTTTCGATGACCTGCTGTCAGTCGATATTCGAACATGACGAGAAACGTGTGACTGAAGGTGAGACAGATGAGAGCAGACAAACACAGATGGACTGTACGCAGCGGCAGACAAACCACAATTAGACAGTGTACTGAGGCAGATATCCACAGATAGACTGTGCACAGCAGCAGACGACCACAGAAACATCTACGTACACGTATGTACGTACACCACCAGGGCCGAGGTAGGCCACTGAGGACTACCATCAACAGTCACGAACCATCAACGGACGGCACTGTCCGTTCTACCTTTCCTCGGCCACAATAGCAGACAACTGGAGGTAGATAGCCTCACTGCCGGATCACAGGAACACACACACACACACACACACACACACACACACACACACACTGCCAGGTGTGGACATACAGAAGTGATGTGCCAGGGTCGCTGATCTCTCGTAGTCGCTGAGAATGCTTCAGAACCGATGATGTTTTCGAGCGTTCGAGATAAATGACTGAGACATGGGTGATTCGGTGAGTGTCGACTTCGCTCACATAACCCCAGAGGGAATGGCTCTTTTTCCCAGAGTTATATATTAACTGACAAATCATGGATTTGATAATCTTTTATGTTTTAATCCAAGCCATGATGTTCTTATCAATTCATACAGATAAGCGCAATAAGGATCTAAAGATGATACAGTTCATTTCGTTTGTCTGGTTTTTTTTTCAGTATTGAACACAAGATGAACTTATTTTCAACTCTGAGAACAAAATGTTGAATATCATCATCATGACCCCTGAAACATAGAGACGAAAAATGGTTGTTCAGCTGTGCTGACCTGACCATATACTTAAACACTGACATTATTGATCACTAATCACCACTAATGTCATGTTACCATGATAACAGACATGAATGATATGCCCGACCTGCCTCATATTTGAGCTGCAGGGTGTAGAAAAGTAATTAAGTTATTAATTAAAAGTAATTAAGGAAGGGATGGAGTTACACGTTCCTATATCCACTTCCTTGATCGTGATTTCTTTTTTCTAAAGTCTTGATCAATTCCACAAAACTTTCTTTAATCGACTATCCACTATACGTCATTCCGACGCTTTTAATCAGAGTTGATTAATTTACTACGATCTCGGAGGTTACTGTGTCGCAGTGGATCAAAGATACAGTGGGCCCACTGAGGACCACTTTGATTACACTCAGTGAGAAACACCCACGTAGTAAACACTGTCACTGGTGGAAGTAAATTCTTTATCATTATTTCATTTACTTTCGTATGATATATTTATCATTATCATTATCTCGTACTTTATCATTATGTTTAGTGTCTTATACTGTCTTTATCATTGTTATATATATTCTCGTATGCCATCTTTATCAGTATACTCAATATCCCACGCCTCCTGTACCACTATTGTATGTACTATTATATTTACTGTCGTTTCCCATCGTTATTATCATATTTACTGTCGTATGCCAGGCTACAGAACACTGGGTACAGTACATCAGGGAGTAGTACAGAACACTGGGTACAGTACATCAGGGAGTAGTACAGAACACTGGGTAAAATACACCAGGGAGTAGTACAGAACACTGGGTACAGTACATCAGGGAGTAGTACAGAACACTGGGTATAGTACACCAGGGAGTAGTACAGAACACTGGGTACAGTACACTACACACATCTCCTGGACACACCACATAATGTGCTACGGACTGGCGGCCTAATGGAGGCTACTTACACTTACATCCGAGTGACCGTTCATGATGGCGGGGGGAGAGAGAGAGAGAGAGAGAGAGAGAGAGAGAGAGAGAGAGAGAGAGAGAGAGAGAGAGAGAGAGAGAGAGAGAGAGAGAGAGAGAGAGAGAGAGAGAGATCCTAAGTGATTTCAGTAATGTTAAGGCCAGACCACCTCGTTTGGACCATGGGGTCTGAGTGGCCTCTGTACAGTACCCACTGTACAGTACTGCACCCTGGTGTACTGTAGTCACTGTACTGTTCCCTGGATGGGTTATGGGGAGGCTGTAGCCACAACCGGCCACCAACAACAACACAACAGGTTCGAGGAGATGAAAGGTAGCTGGAAGGCAGAGGTTGTGGGAACACTGAGTCTACGACGCTCACTTCTCTCATCTACTCTACTCTACTCTACTCTACTCCTCTCCCCTCCTCCTCCTCCTCCTCCTCCTCTTCCCTCCCCTCCTCCCCTCCTCTCTTCCTCCCCAGGGGTCGCCACCCTCAGCAGTGTCTGATCTTTTGCAGTGGGCGGCTCACCCACTTGATGACTCCCATTGCCAGTGGTTCCAGCTCGAATTCCCACTGACTCCACTGCTGTTACACACACACACACACACACACACACACACACACACACACACTGAGAGAGAGAGAGAGAGAGAGAGAGAGAGAGAGAGAGAGGTTATTGCCAACTTTTTATCCCACGGTGGCTGTCGGGTCGTCTTTTCGTCTCCCGCCGTCTTTGTCAGCGGTGCTCCCTGAGAGTCAAGCGGAGGGCCAGCTGACGGCCGACCTCTCCCCGGCAGCTGACGGGGGGAGGAGGTTGCTGACGGTCAACCTCTCCCCCGGCAGGTGACGGGGGAGAGACGGGAGGAGGTTGCTGCCGGTACTGGCTGGGAGTGTTGTGGTGGGTGAGGGAAGGAGAGGGGCCCTGGCGCAGGGTTAGCCAGGGTTGGTCAGTTCTGTCTCAAGGGTATGTCACAAGGACGTCTGTGTTAAGTTACTCGTGATACAGATCTACGTACACATGAACGACATGTCTTCGTCACAGGTAGATGCACAGACGTCTACCACCCATCTCCGCGTCACAGGTAGATCTACAGACGTCTACCACCCATCTCCGCGTCACAGTTAGATGTACAAACGTCTACCACCCATCTCCGCGTCACAGGTAGATCTACGGATGTCTACCACCCACCTCCGCGTCACAGGTAGTTCTACAGACGTCTACCACCCATCTCCGCGTCACAGGTAGATGTACAGATGTCTACCACCCAGGTCCCCTCACGCCAGAGGGATAGTGTCTACCACATTAGCCACACAGGTCCTCCCACATCAGAGGACCACTGTCCACCACATTAGCCACATAGGTCCCCTCACATCAGAGGACCACTGCCCACCACATCTGCCACCTCAGAGAGAGGTACGTACACATCCTTCCACCTCCTAACGAGCTACCGGTCATCACCAGTTCTGTAATTACCAGGTCAACCGTCGTCAGCAGCCGCCACCAGACGAAGATAGAAAAAAAAGATAACGAAACAAATTTAGCAACGAAGAAACTTTTCCACGTCAGGAACGATAACCAGAAGTTGTCTATATTGTCAGGAAGTTAGCTGACGTTGATATTGTCTCTCCCAGCTGACGTTATTGTTGTCTCTCCCAGCTGACGTTATTATTGTCTCTCTCAGCTGACGTTATCATTGTCTCTCCCAGCTGACGTTATTGTTGTCTCTCCCAGCTGACGTTATTATTGTCTCTCTCAGCTGACGTTATCATTGTCTCTCCCAGCTGACGTTATCATTGTCTCTCCCAGCTGACGTTACTATTGTCTCTCACAGCTGACGTTATTGTTGTCTCTCACAGCTGACGTTATTACTGTGTCTTCCAGCTGACATTATCATTGTGTCTCCCAGATAACGTATATGCTAAACTTAAAAGTGTTTCCATCCCTATGGATCATGCAATCTAAAAATGGTAACATACCATTATTTTCAATTTCTACAGTAAAGTTAAGTTGATGGAAGGAACTAGATTGTTAAGTAAAGGGAGAAATGTTTGTAAATTTCTATTTGTTGGCCAAACACAAAGAGCATCATCTACATACTAAACCAAGTTGCATCGGAAGGTAAGATTTCCTTTAGTAACTTTGTCTCAAAGAATTTCATGTAAAGATTACTTAATACAGGTGAAAAGGGTTGCCCATTGCCATACCAAATTTTTGAGCATAGTATTCTCAACTGAATTGAAATGAACAGTCTTTTAAACACAACTTTATCAGTTCAGTAAAAACAGGCTTTGAAACAGGTAAAGGAATATTTTCCGAGGCGTCAGTTAGATATTCTAAGAGTTCATCAACTGGAACTTTTATGAACAGAAATTTGGATTCCTGAAGAGATGCCTTGATGAACAAGTGATGCCAAGATGTGTCCTACCCCAGCGTTTGTTGCAGCTGTCTGGTCGACCATTTGACGATTTTCCAAAATAGCATTTCCAAGAAACACATTAAACTAAAGAAGATTGAAAAGGAGAAAACCTTTCACATCTCAAAAGAGGAGAAACATGCCTTTTAAATGGCCTTACTGACACAATGGAAGAACCGTATATTGGAATACAGCTACGGAATAGACTTCTAAGGAAACTGAACTGTAAGTTAGACCATCTCATTGAAAACTGGACGAAGAACACAAACTCTTTTTTTGTGATAAACCTGTCCAATAAACAGCTAGACAAGGATTGTTTGTGTACTCTAGGCTACGGACAAGGTTTTGTATGCTCTAACAAGGAAGCCAACTGTTTTGATATCAGAAAGTCATTCTGTAATCGAGAGAAACATAGTAAATCATCTAATGATGAAATTAACATCTGTGCTGTCAATGGATTGAACCAGGGCATGTGAAGCGTCTGGGGTAAACCATGGAAAGGTCTGTGGGGCCTGGATGTGGAAAGGGAGCTGTGGTTTCGGTGCATTACACATGACGGCTAGAGACAGTGTGAACGAATGTGGCATTTTTTTTTGTCTGTTCCTGGCGCTGCCTCGCTGGAGGTGGGGGTGCTATTTCGTATGTGGCGGGGTGCGACTTCAATGGATGAAGGCAGCAAGTATGGATATGTACATGTGTATATATGTATATGTCTGTGTAGGTATGTATATGCATACGTTGAAATGTATATGTACGTATATGTACGTGTGTGGGCGTTTATATATATATGTATGAAATGTATATATATATATATATATATATATATATATATATATATATATATATATATATATATATATATATATATATATATATGTGGGTGGGTTGGGCCATTCCTCGTGTGTTTCCTTGCGCTACCTCGCTAACGCGGGAGACGGCGGTTAAGTATAATGAAAAGATAAAAAGAAAAAAAAAAGGTTTAGTGTATGACAGTTTGTCAAAATCAGTGGATCCTATCATAATCTGATGAAGATAATGGTATACATATTACTACAGCAGATAAGGCTAACACAGTTGTGATTATGGTAAAAAGTAATTATCTATTTAAAATGAATGATCTTTTAAGAGATGACACAACATACTTAACCTTAGTAAGAATTCCCTAGAGACAGTTGATTCTCATTTCAATAAAGAAAAAAAAACTAAAGTTGTTGTTGAAAGGTAAAGGTTCTCGACTCATAATCAAAAGTTTGTCATCTTTGTCCTCTTCATTGCCATATATGTATGGACTTATCAAAACACATAAACCAAATTTTCAAGCAAGACCCATTGTGAGTTCAGTGGGCTCCATCACATACAAATCATCAAAGCGATTAGTCTAAAAGTTTAGTGTTGCCCTATTTTCCCTAACTTTTATGACTTGAAACATATTCTTAAAAACAGTTCTTGCAATGTTGCTTTCCAGTACAATAACATCATCAGCAAGACCTTAATAAATATTAAGCCAAATCAGGCAACAATTAGGAATGTTTAGGCTGTCAAATACAAGGCATGTAAATATATTTATGTAGGTCAGACTGGTAAAACTGTAACGGAGAGGAGTTACTAGCACTGTCATGCAGGACGCAGGGATGACCACAAAAATGCAACCGCTAAATATTGCCATGAAAATGATCACCCACAGATCTTGAACATCCCGTTATCTTATACCCCGTCTGCTGATTATGCTACACGCAACGTCGTTAATCTGTTATAATTGCTAATACTAAGAACTTTGATTTGTCCCTAGGCAATTCTAAAGCCCATCTTAGCCTTAACTAAATCCTTATGAAATGACTCACCCAGCTACCCAGGTCAACCCACGCCACCTGACCCTCCTTAATCAGTCTCCCTTACAAGAGTTACGACCAGATATAGCAGTCAGTGCTTGGCCTAGAGAGATTGGTGTTGGACGGCGGGAACAAAGTGTGATGTCAGGATTTAAATAACTTTGTTAAGTACTACCACATGATGAGGTAGATTGTCTCCACGAAACATGTCGTGCCACATTTAGAGAAAAATTACATGTTACATAAAATTGTATGAACTACTGAAGTGCGACTTCATAACTTTCATCACAGACTTGTGTGATCTTCATATCTATATCTACATCTATTTTTTTTTTTTTTTGTTGCTTTGTCGCTGTCTCCCGCGTTTGCGAGGTAGCGCAAGGAAACAGACGAAAGAAATGGCCCAACCCACCCCCATGCACATGTATATACATACGTCCACACACGCAAATATACATACCTACACAGCTTTCCATGGTTTACCCCAGACGCTTCACATGCCCTGATTCAATCCACTGACAGCACGTCAACCCCGGTATACCACATCGATCCAATTCACTCTATTCCTTGCCCTCCTTTCACCCTCCTGCATGTTCAGGCCCCGATCACACAAAATCTTTTTCACTCCATCTTTCCACCTCCAATTTGGTCTCCCACTTCTCCTCGTTCCCTCCACCTCCGACACATATATCCTCTTGGTCAATCTTTCCTCACTCATTCTCTCCATGTGCCCAAACCATTTCAAAACACCCTCTTCTGCTCTCTCAACCACGCTCTTTTTATTTCCACACATCTCTCTTACCCTTACGTTACTCACTCGATCAAACCACCTCACACCACACATTGTCCTCAAACATCTCATTTCCAGCAGATCCATCCTCCTGCGCACAACTCTATCCATAGCCCACGCCTCGCAACCATACAACATTGTTGGAACCACTATTCCTTCAAACATACCCATTTTTGCTTTCCGAGATAATGTTCTCGACTTCCACACATTCTTCAAGGCTCCCAGGATTTTCGCCCACTCCCCCACCCTATGATCTACTTCCGCTTCCATGGTTCCATCCGCTGCCACATCCACTCCCAGATATCTAAAACACCCCAGTTTTTCCTCCAGTTTTTCTCCATTCAAACTTACCTCCCAATTGACTTGACCCTCAACCCTACTGTACCTAATTACCTTGCTCTTATTCACATTTACTCTGAATAAGAGCAAGGTACATCTATATACATATATATATATATATATATATATATATATATATATATATATATATATATATATATATATATATATATATATATGGGTATGTTTGAAGGAATAGTGGTTCCAACAATGTTGTATGGTTGCGAGGCGTGGGCTATGGATAGAGTTGTGCGCAGGTGGATGGATGTGCTGGAAATGAGATGTTTGAGGACAATGTGTGGTGTGAGGTGGTTTGATCGAGTGAGTAACGTAAGGGTAAGAGAGATGTGTGGAAATAAAAAGAGCGTGGTTGAGAGAGCAGAAGAGGGTGTTTTGAAGTGGTTTGGGCACATGGAGAGAATGAGCGAGGAAAGATTGACCAAGAGGATATATGTGTCGGAGGTGGAGGGAACGAGGAGAAGAGGGAGACCAAATTGGAGGTGGAAAGATGGAGTGAAAAAGATTTTGTGTGATCGAGGCCTGAACATGCAGGAGGGTGAAAGGAGGGCAAGGAATAGAGTGAATTGGAGCGATGTGGTATACCGGGGTTGACGTGCTGTCACTGGATTGAATCAAGGCATGTGAAGCGTCTGGGGTAAACCATGGAAAGCTGTGTAGGTATGTATATTTGCGTGTGTGGACGTATGTATATACATGTGTATGGGGGTGGGTTGGGCCATTTCTTTCGTCTGTTTCCTTGCGCTACCTCGCAAACGCGGAAGACAGCGACAAAGTATAATAGATAAATATATATATATATATATATATATATATATATATATATATATATATATATATATATATATATATATATATATATATATATATAGATATATATATCCCCTGGGGATAGGGGATTAAGAATACTTCCCACGTATTCCCTGCGTGTCGTAGAAGGCGACTAAAAGGGGAGGGAGCGGGGGGCTGGAAATCCTCCCCTCTCGTTTTTTTTTAATTTTCCAAAAGAAGGAACAGAGGGGGCCAGGTGAGGATATTCCGAAAAAGGCCCAGGCCTCTGTTCTTAACGCTACCTCGCTAATGCGGGAAATGGCGAATAGTTTGAAAAAAAAAAAAGAAAAAGATATATATATATATATATATATATATATATATATATATATATATATATATATATATATATATATATATATATATATGTGTGTGTGTGTGTGTGTATATATTGTGTGTGTGTATGTCAAAATGTGAGGCTCCTGGTCCAGTGGTGTCATGTTATTGTGGTTTTCCTCACCTGTCATTAGCCAGGCTGGCATATGAGCAGACCTTCCTCTGGGCCACTCGGCCGTCCGTCTGGTCAAGGAAACACGAGACCATATTGGCTGGAATAGTATCACTCGAGGTTAGACAGCGAGGCTGGTGGAGGGAGGGCCTTCACAATGCCTGCTGCAGCCACGGGCGACCTCCACGGGATCGTATGATGCTCCTGAGCATTAACATAAGGACCGGAGGACAATGTCTTGGCGTCATCATTATTTCTACTGGACCTTCCAGGAAAGCACTCGTACAGCTCTGTTGGTAACACTGAATCTCTCTCTCTCTCTCTCTCTCTCTCTCTCTCTCTCTCTCTCTCTCTCTCTCTCTCTCTCTCTCTCTCTCTCTCTCTCTCTCTCTCTCTCTCTCTCTCTCTCTCTCTCTCTCTCTCTCTCTCTCTCTCTCTCTCTCATACCACCACGTCTCACTCGTCGCCCAGCAAGGCCCCCCTCCGCTATGTGTGAACACAATATACCTGTGCCACATCACCTGAGCCAGGGTTATGGTGGGCAAGTCATCCCCTGTGGCGTTGCTCTGAATGTCTTGGGCCCAACACAGCCACCACACGTCTGGCTAATGTCACACCCCAGCAACCCTCCCCACCAGATGACCATCTTGAACCAGAGAATATTCTGTTATTCCGTGTCAAAAAAGCCTAGTCAGTTTTCTCTGCCTATCTGTTACGAATCATCAGTTCGTGTGTCGTGCTCTGATGCTCTTACGAATTAACAGTTCGTGTGTCGTGCTCTGAGGTTCTTACGAATTAACAGTTCGTGTGTCGTGCTCTGAGGTTCCAGGTTTGTGAGCCACATGATCCAGCATCACATACATTGCTCAGTGCTAATCCCCAGCTGCTCTACTGTTACCTCGCGTCTCATGGCTACCAGTCATGACCTGTTACCATGCCCACGTCATGGCCATGCCCTGTCTAGTCTCGCGATCATGCCCGCCAGTGCATGATGGTTACCAGTCCATGATGGTTACTAACAGTCATGCAATAGATAACTATTCCTAGCCTCTAACAAGCCAGTCGACATGGCCACGAAATGACCAGGTCATGAACACGGTCAAAATCATGATTCACTTCGCCACCAGCCTAGAGCCAGGCAGTTAATGGTTTATGGCCACTTACTGTCAGCTTAGGGCCATTAACTCCCAGCTCACGGCCACTAACTTCCACATGGTGATTATACACTGCCCACCTCCCCCCGTGAATGGTACATTCATACGACCAATGTCTGAGAGAGGAAAGGATCCTTAGGCTGCGCTGCTTTCAGTAACAGGGAAATGTGGACCTACCCCCTTTTGGAATGCGAGGTTCATTGACGAGAATAGCTGTACTCCTCGTGTAACCTCGAGCAGGCAGAGTCCGGTAACGCCTATTTCTATCACTCAATGCATTCAGTATCTTTAAGTAACTTATGACTTTACACTTGTCCATATCTTAGACAAACATTGGTCACGGATAATGACGAATGGGTACTGGATGTAATGACGACCCCCTCCTTCTGTACCCTACTGTACCTGCAGCAGTCTGTCATGTACCTTCCTGCTGTACCCTACTGTACCTGCAGCAGTCTGTCATGCACCTCCCTGCTGTACCCTACTGTACCTGGAGCAATCTATCATGTACCTTCCTGCTGTACCCTACTGTACCTGCAGCAGTCTATCATGTACCTTCCTGCTGTACCCTACTGTACCTGCAGCAGTCTGTCATGTACCTTCCTGCTGTACCCTACTGTACCTGCAGCAGTCTGTCATGTACCTTCCTGCTGTACCCTACTGTACCTGGAGCAATCTATCATGTACCTTCCTGCTGTACCCCTACTGTACCTGGAGCAATCTATCATGTACCTTCCTGCTGTACCCTACTGTACCTGCAGCAGTCTATCATGTGCCTTCCTGCTGTACCCTACTGTACCTGGAGCAGTCTATCATGTACCTTCCTGCTGTACCCTACTGTACCTGCAGCAGTCTATCATGTACCATCATGCTGTACCCTACTGTACCTGCAGTAATCAATATATCGTGTGTCACCCACAGTCGGGGTTTTAATGTCAAAAACATTGGACAAAGTGGAATCCATATATATTTTTCATCCACAAAAATATGTTAATTAATTAATTACCTGCAGGTAATTCATGAAAGACAAAAAGTTCGATCATTAGTCAAGCTAATCAAGACTTCAATGGCGCCATTCATTAGCAATTCTAATTGGTAAAAGGCTTAATGACTCTACGGCACAGTAGGCAACCATATACAACACTCAGTATTATATGACACAATAGTCAGCATTGTATTATACAATAGTCAGCATTGTATTACACAATAGTCAGCATTGTATGATACAATAGTCAGCATTGTATTACATAATGGTCAGCATTGTATTACATAATGGTCAGCATTGTATTACACAATATTCAGCATTGTATTATACAATAGTCAGCATTGTATTACACAATGGTCATCATTATATCACACGATAGTCAGCTTTGTATCATACAACAGCATTGTATTGCACAATAGTCAGCACTGTATTACACAATACAGCATTGTATTACACAATGATCAGCATTATATTACACGATAGTCAGCATTGTATTATACAACACAGCATTGTATTGCACAATATTCAGCACTGTATTACACAACGCAGCATTGTATTACACAATGGTCAGCATTATATTACACAATAGTCAGCATTGTATTACACAATGGTCAGCATTATATTACACGACAGTCAGCATTGTATTATACACACAACACGAGTGTCAGCAACACACAACACGAGTGTCAGCAACACATAACACAAGTGTCAGCAACACACAACACGAGTGTCAGCAACACACAACACGAGTGTCAGCAACACATAACGGGTGGAAAAGGAAACATTGGTAAATGTTTTGGCTGTGTTATCATCTGCCCAATGTGGAAGATGCTGTACCATTAATCACCGACTACCCTCTCTCTAATCACTGATCATTTAGGATGATCGTTCTCTCGTTAATCACTGATTTTTGAGACGATGACCTCTCTCAGGTCATTGACCGTATAGGATGATTAACGTCTCGTTAACCATTGCTTATTTGGAGGCGGCGGCGTCTCTTTAATCATTGATCATTTAGGACGATTGCGCTCTCGTTAATCATCGATTATTTGAAATCAAGGTCTCCCTGTAATCAATGATCATTTGAGATGATGACTCATCGTTAATCACTGACCCTTCTGGACGATGGCCTCCCGTTAATCACTGATGACCTTCAGTTTATCAATGATCATTTTCAGACGCCCTGCCGTTAATCATATATCACCGGGGGGGGGGGGGCGATGGGCCTCTCGTTATTCACACAGAATATTTAATTCGATGACCTCTCGTTAATCACTGATCACTCGGGAGGATAACCCCACTTTAATCATTTGATATTTGGCAAGATGGCCTCCTATTAATCACTAATCCTTTAAGACGATGACTTCCTCATTAATTTACTGATAAAAAGATTAAGAATATCTTTTTGGGAGTAAGGCGGATGATGAAGTGAAGATTAAGGGAGACAGGGCGTTCGGGGAGAGAGGGAGAGAGAGAGAGAGAGAGAGAGAGAGAGAGAGAGAGAGAGACGTGTACTCGACGTGGCACGACGCGAGGTACGGCAACATTCTGCGCAGAGATTGACCATAACGACGTCTGCGCAGATGTTGGCTATAAAGACGTCAGCGCAGATGTTGGCTATAAAGACGTCAGCGCAGATGTTGGCTATAAAGACGTCAGCGCAGATGTTGGCGATAAAGACGTCAGCGCAGATGTTGGCTATAAAGACGTCAGCGCAGATGTTGGCTATAAAGACGTCAGCGCAGATGTTGGCTATAAAGACGTCTGCGCAGATGTTGGCTATAAAGACGTCTGCGCAGATGTTCCCGAATGAGACGAAACAACGGTGGTTGGGAGGGAGTATCGTCTGTGGAGTTTATCCTCGCTGCTTCTATAGTGTATCAGAGTGTATGGTGATATTCGCCAAGTCAAAGAACTTTTATGATTCCATCCTCTCGGTGTGGGTCACATGGTACACTCCACTCGGTTCGGGTCACATGGTACCCTCCACTCGGTGTGGGCCACATGGGTCCCTCCACTCGGTGTGGGTCACATGGTACACTCCACTCGGTGTGGGTCACATGGTTCCCTCCACTCGGTGTGGGTCACATGGTACACTCCACTCGGTGTGGGTCACATGGTACACTCCACTCGGTGTGGGTCACTCGTTTCCCTCCACTCGGTGTGGGTCACATGGTACACTCCACTCGGTGTGGGCCACATGGTACACTCCACTCGGTGTGGGCCACATGGGTCCCTCCGCTCGGTGTGGGTCACATGGTTCCCTCTACTCGGTGTGGGCTACATGGGTCCCTCCACTCGGTGTGGGTCACTTGGTTCCCTCCACTCGGTGTGGGTCACATGGGTCCCTCCACTCGGTGTGGGTCACATGGTTCCCTCCACTCGGTGTGGGTCACATGGGTCCCTTCGCTCGGTGTGGGTCACTTGGTTCCCTCCGCTTGGTGTGGGTCACATGGGTCCCTCCGCTCGGTGTGGGTAACATGAGTCCTTGGTCCCTCCGCTCGGTGTGGGTCACATGGTTCCCTCCGCTCGGTGTGGGTAACATGAGTCCTTCCACTCGGTGTGGGTCACATGGTCTCTCCGCTCGATGTGGATCACATGGTTCCCTCCGCTCGATGTGGTTCACATGCTAACCTCTGCTCGAAGCGGTTCACACAGCGCGTGTTAACTGCTTCATCCACTGACTGGCCTGAACACAGTGTACAGTACTGAGCTCGCTTTACCTGGTGACAAGACTCGCTGCATCGTCCATTCTTGCTTCTGATCCACCTCATGCTTCGTATCCAGCTCCTGCGTGACCTGACCTGACCAGCGAGCTGTCCACCAGTCGAAACTCAGGTCCTATTACAGGTATAGCTAACAAGTTCAACCTCCTGGAACTACTGCTGTTGTCAGGGGTCAACCTCTTGTGAGACCTTCCTCATCCTGTGTTCGAAACCTAGCCTCCCTCGTCCTGTGTTTGGGCGCCAAATATGACTCTCACCCCAGCTCGTACGTCAGGTGGAGACGTATTCCACCCCTGACCTTCAGAGCGAATTGATGAAACCAGTTGACGTGTCTCCAACCCATTGATCTGGGTGGCCAGTTTGTTATCCTAACTGCACATCTGTGCTGGAGGAATTACCGTGATAATTATCGAGTAAATGCCCAGATTATCTTCACTTATACTCATCAGTTCCCCTGAGAAGGGCGACCAGAGTTGAGCTGGTGGGTTTCCGGCAGAGGACCGTTGTTTCGTGTTGTTGCTGTTGATCGCCTTACAACGGGGAACCAACAGGTAACGGTGTCCAGCCTGAGCCCACTAGACCAGCTCTGGCCGCTCCACTCAAACGAATTAATTACCGTAAGCGAAATTAATGTGGGTAACTGGCCAGTAATTAATCCACTACTTCCTCCAACACAGATGTTCAATTAGGAAAAGTAGAAACCCAGGAATAGATTATATGGGTTACAGATTTGGGAATAAAAAAAAAAAAAAGGGGGTTGTAGATAACTCTTAATTATGATAGATATTATAATGATCGATTTCTTAAAGGAATTACACTTATCCCAATCGTTTCCATAACACGTGAACCAAAGTCACTCCTGGACATTTTTCCAGCCACGAAGATCCATTCGTTATTCCAGCCTCAAAGATTTCCCATCACTGGGTCTTAGTCTCTCGTGTCCAGGTGAAATCTCACTTCCAGTATACAATCTACTCTCGTTCTAAACACAATATCATGGGAAGCATTAGGTGATATAGGTACGAGAAGAGAAGCCTTGTCTAAGTGACCCTCTCTGGATGCAGTCTATTGTAATTGGCTTTGCCATTATCAAAGGGAAATGTTGCCGAACACTAAATAGGAAGGTTCTGGAGGTAGATATTCACAACATTATGAACCAGAAATATGATACAATGAATAGAAACACAATGAATACTTGTTCTTACGACGAAAGGTATAGGGCAAGGAAGGGTTCTTAACCTTGGATCCATGGACCATTTACCTGTGGTCTAGAGAAGGATAAACCAATGTTAATAGGTAAGTAGATAAATGATCAAATAGATTTTACCATTGGTATCATCCCTAGTGAAAGTTTGGGTCATATTGGTTCGTGAGTGTGATTTCAGACTTGATGAAATATTAGATATATATGTAGAAAGGTTGTCCATAGACACAGCGGCTGTCTCTGAGTTCAACAACCCTTTGATATATGGCGACGGCAGAGGAAGATGTGTGTTCTCCTTGACCAAGCTGTGAGAAAACTGAGGCAACCAGATGTACGACACGAGGCACCGGCAGCCACACTATGAAGCTAGAGTACATTAAGGACGTTAGAGCTTAAGTCGTAACTCTCAAACTTGGTAGTTCCAGACGTTGCAGGTGGGGGATGGAGAGAGAGAGAGAGAGAGAGAGAGAGAGAGAGAGAGAGAGAGAGAGAGAGAGAGAGAGAGAGAGAGAGAGAGAGAGAGAAGGTGTGTGGTGATTTTTTCCTGATTTTCATCAAGAATGAATATTTGTAAGAAGGAAAACGTTAATGGAAGAACCATAATGGAAGACAGACAGTGTGCTTGACCCTTAATAGAATCGAGAGAGTATAAAAAAAAAGTTTTAATCGACCATTAGCCTCATAATTCTTAGGATAATCTCTGCAGTAAATGAACTTTTGAACCACAGGTGAATGATCTCTTTAGATTTACAGGTAATTGAATTCTTTTTGATACCACAAATTAGCCAGAAAGTGAAAGTCGTAGCAAACTTGAAGGTAACTGGAAAATGATCATATTTGCTGTGATTTCGAACCGGTCAATAAAGGCCAGAGAACAAGGAAAAGGTAAATGGAATTGTTCACATTAAATGCTTTGGGAATGAGGGTAATCCCCTGCTACACAATACCTAGAAATCCTCTGTTCAAAGTAAAACAAGGAAATGATTACGTTCAGCTTACAGTGTGTGGGGTAACAGGATATGAATCAAGCCGAGAGTTGAGTGTTATATCGACCACAACACACCACCGCGTTACAACACCAACATCTTAAATATATATATATACACGAATAAAGTGCATATGAACGCGCATCTTCATGGAACATACAAACCTCCAACAGCCAGGATCGAACCAGGGACCCCTATGCCACAGGCGGGAATGCTACCGCTACGCTATGGGCCTGCCTAATAGGAAATAACTATTCGAATACTATGTACTCCAATACCCTTCGTCTCACGTTGGTGAGCAACGGGGTCTACACCGGTTATTTCCCAACAGGCGCACATAGCCAGCAGGTAGCATTTTACCGAACCTAACTGTGCAACGCGGAGGTATATGAATATGAATAAAGACGAAGGGTATTCGAGTACATATATATATATATATATATATATATATATATATATATATATATATATATATATATATATATATATATATATATATGTGTGTGTGTGTGTGTGTGTGTGTGTGTGTGTTACGGGTACTCGCTACAATGTGAAAAGCATTACTTTTATGTTTCCATTATTCTCAGTAGTTGATGTTGAACTGTGACTTAGAGATATGATAAAAGAAGCATTTAGATACTCACGGAATATTGCAAGGTAAATATCGTAAGTGCGACATGCATTGGTCTTAATAGACCAAGAACTAATGAGACGCAACGGGATATATCATTATCCTAATTGATGGCCGATACTTCCGTGTATAATTTATGGTCGTTTGAGCCTTATGGTCACCCAGGGTTTTTTATGAAATGAATTAATGAGTTTGTAAATGATATGCTTTGTAAACATCCCCAGAAGATCCCCGTGTTTACGACATGAATCTTGTAAATGGGATGTGCACCTGTTTCTTAGGTCAGGTTCCTGTATTCAGGTTGTGACAGCTACATATACAGGAGTCTACAGGTGATGTTGAAGTTGTGGAACAGGAGGGTGGAGGTGGTGTGGCCGGTGTGGAACAGGAGGGTGGAGGTGGTGTGGCACTGTGGAACAGCGGGGTGGATGTGGTGTGGCAGCTGTGTAACAAGAGGGTGGAGGTGGTGTGGCCGGTGTGGAACAGGAGGGTGGAGGTGGTGTGGCCGTTGTGGAACAGGATGATAGAGTTAGTGTGGTAGTTGTGGAACAGGGGGATAGAGGTGGCGGGGCAGCAGTGGAAGAGGAGGGTGAAGGTGGTGTGGCACTGGTGGAACAGAGGGATGGATGCAGCACTATAGAACAGGAGGATGGATGCAGCACTATGGAACAGGAGGATGGATGCAGCAGTATGGAACAGGAGGATGGATGCAGCAGTATGGAACAGGAGGATGGATGCAACAGTATGGAACAGGAGGATGGATGCAGCACTATGGAACAGGAGGATGGATGCAGCACTATGGAACAGGAGGATGGATGCAGCAGTATGGAACAGGAGGATGGATGCAGCAGTATGGAACAGGAGGATGGATGCAGCAGTATGGAACAGGAGGATGGATGCAGCACTATGGAACAGGAGGATGGATGCAGCACTATGGAACAGGAGGATGGATGCAGCAGTATGGAACAGGAGGATGGATGCAGCAGTATGGAACAGGAGGATGGATGCAGCAGTATGGAACAGGAGGATGGATGCAGCAGTATGGAACAGGAGGATGGATGCAGCAGTATGGAACAGGAGGATGGATGCAGCACTATAGAACAGGAGGATGGATGCAGCACTATGGAACAGGCGGATGGATGCAGCACTATGGAACAGGAGGATGGATGCAACAGTATGGAACAGGAGGATGGATGCAGCAGTATGGAACAGGAGGATGGATGCAGCAGTATGGAACAGGAGGATGGATGCAGCACTATGGAACAGGAGAGTAGATGTGATATATTTGCCATGTAAAAGTCATCAAACGTTCTGATGGCCGGAGATTAACGTCATTAATCACACACTGGTTATTTTGCCGATGCTCTCTCTCTCTCTCTCTCTCTCTCTCTCTCTCTCTCTCTCTCTCTCTCTCTCTCTCTCTCTCTCTCTCTCTCTCTCTCTCTCTCTCTCTCTCTCTCTCTCTCTCTCTCCCTCCGCTGGGTCAGAGCCGATACTGTGATAATCTTTAGTTCCATCTTGCTCCACTTCATTGCTCGATGGGTCGACTTTACTTAGAGAAGAAATTCATTTTTTTTTTTTTCTTTGGAAATCTCGAGATCTACACAATGATCAGTTCTGGTGAATCTAAAGATCTCTTCCTCAGTGCCATCTTCAGGTGCACGGAAACTCTTGGGTTCAGTCACACCAGTCAACTTGACCTGACCTCCTTGACGGTTCCTCTCCCCCAGCCTTCCCCCCTTGAACCTGACTTACGATAGCTTCCCCAGGTCCCCGACCCTAGCCCACGATAGCTTCCCCAGGTCCCCAGTCCCCGGTCCTAGCCTACGATGGCTCCCCGGTCCCCTTCGAGCCTACGAGAGCTTCCTCGATCCTCGACTCTACCTTACGATAACTTTTTCCGGTCCCCAGTCTTAACTTTCGATAGCTTCCTCGGTCCCCGGCCTTATCCTACCTCATCGTTACCCACAGGTGGACGATAGCTTCCCCCAGGCCCTCTGACCCCATTCCTCAACGATTGTTCTCCCGGTTCCTTAACCCTCTTCTCGTACGATAGTTCGTAAGCACTAAACAAGAAAACTGATGGATCCAACATCTACAGCGTCGGCTTAATGCCATCTGACCTAAGGGTCCCCCTGTCGGCGAAATAAGCCCCTCCGCACAGTAACCTCCCACCCCCACAACGTGCTGGCTGTGGCCGCAGCCACTGCCAGACGATCACTGTGTTCTCCAGTACCACAAGACATGACTTCGGTCAACAGTATAGAGTTAGGTGCAGCAGCCGTGTCTCTACCTCGTCTTCCGCTCTGGAGAAAAAGGCAAATAATTATCCTGAGTATAGAAGATTTTCGATAACTATTTACTGTCCTTTTGCCAATTTATTTGCTATATTTGTCGACTATTTTCTGTAAAAGAAAGGCTGTTACACTTATCAAGAAATGTTCACATATACGGACGGAGTATGGAAAAAGGAGAGACTTTTACAAGAAAATGAGATGTACGTGCATACAAACGGCATGAAGAGACCCGCCTTTCGTATCTTTGGAAAATGTTGGATTAAACAGAGCGATATCTATACATACCTGGCTAATCTTATTTTCAACCTACGTTAACAGTTCCCATCAGCGATCTACGGTGGTGATAATGAGCGAAAAATCAGGGGAACAAGTCACAACTATTCCCGCCAAAATAAGCCATGTTCCAGACGCCACATTCGATGAACAAAGCGACCATTTATACTTAATCAAAGCTTCTAAACTAAAGATAACAAAGCTCTATAACTTAATAGAAGAATGAATAGAAACATTCATCAGTGATAGCCAAAAATATAAACTCCTTGTGGATCTACATAAGCCCTTGAACACGTGTAGAAGAATGCCACGATCGTAGTTGATTTATGCCCCGGGAACATTATTGGAAGAAAACAAAGGCATGTGAAACGACTCTTCAAGAGTTGTATTTTCTTAAACATCAAATTATGTTTTTTGTCTCTATCTCCCCTCAGATCTCTCTCTCTCTCTCTCTCTCTCTCTCTCTCTCTCTCTCTCTCTCTCTCTCTCTCTCTCTCTCTCTCTCTCTCTCTCTCTCTCTCTCTCTCTCTCTCAATGACTGCGAAATCTTTTCTTCAAGCGAGGTCGAGAAACCCACCGGTAAAGTAGCTCAAAAATAGCCACTAATTGCCATAGTTTTAAATCCGCTGTTGTGGACGAGATTGCTTCGGGAATAGGGTAGTAGATTTATGGAACCAGCTGCCAAATACAGTAGCGGAAGGTAGGTCTTTAGGTAGCTTTAGACGAAGGTTGGATGATGTGTTTATGGGTTCAGGCGATTGGTTGTAGGGTGGACAGACTCAGGACCTGCCTAGCATGGACCACTAGGCCTCCAGCAGTGTCCTCACTTGTTTCCTTCTTATCAAATGGAGTTGTGTATGCAAGACGACGCTGCGTTCCGGAAGGGCTCAAGTTTCGTACGTCAGTCACCCAACGACACTACACATCGTTTTCTGTGGTTGCGGTCTTGGCTTCGCACCACATGCCGTTTTCTTTCTCATGATGTACAAGCTAGAGCTTCGTCAGTAATAATTTTCCTTAGATCATTAAGACGGGAGGAACGCGTGGACATCAGTACTTCCCCCATCGTTTGTATGGGAGGAAGTCAACCATTCCTTATGATGTACCTTGATGTCCCGTAAGTTCATGATGTCAGCCTGAGGGTGAGAGGATGTCAGGACCTCACGGCAGGAATTTGGAGAGCTGAGAAAGAGGTTATGAAATACATAGAGGCTGGAGGACAGTTAGCGAAACAAAGGAAAATAGCCTTAGTTGGGAGACAGATTCTGATCCACATGAGGTCGAGGTTTGAGGATATCAGAAGGCCCCCAAGACGTGGAAGAGGCGTGTTGCTGTTGGGATAAACACAGACCCCTCTTTTGAAAGGGTTTAGCAAGAATGTTGTCAGAATGTTAAGTCTCACAGGGATGTAAGGCATCAGGCGAGACATTAGCCAGCCAGGGGGTGTTCACCAGAGGAGAGGTCACTAGGAGGACCACGAATGCTGGTGAAGTGAATGGTAAAAAGTGTCAAAGTCTATTAGAGGCGCAAGAGTCGTAGGAGAGGTTGATATTGGTATTGCTTGAGTCGTTCCTCTCATTGGCAGCAGAGTCAGGCGGGAATTCGAAAAATTTTTGCACTCCATGATGCCAGGGACAATGGGCCATATGCTTCTTTCATGTTTATATTAGAAAAAAATGGATCGAAACAAGAAAGAATATGAAAGAAAATAGTACAATATGTGACCTGTACATGTCGAGATAAGATTTGAGACGAGCCAGGTAGACTAGTTTTACTCAGACAGCAGATAAGAACAGCAATCCTAACATGGAGTTTGTAAGGTGGGTCCATATGTAAGCCAGCCAACAAATGAAAGATATAAGAAAATAAGAATCAAATATTATAAGATAATAATGAAGGAGCGAAGGAACTTTGGAAAGACTTATTGTGGACAGGACAAATGGCAATCCAAAACTTTTCCTTATGTTCATCAGGAGCAAATTACTGGTTGAATGGCAGTTAATCAGGCTGAAGGATTTGAAGAGAAGAGTTCTTGATGATGACAAAGAGACAGAATTATACCCTCAACTGCCACATTATATATATATATATATATATATATATATATATATATATATATATATATATATATATATATATATATATATATATATATATATATATATATATATATATATATACCCTAGCCCAAGCTAGGTACCCATTTTATCGACAGACCTCTACAGACTCGACCCCAGGCGGCCCGTGAATGCGTCACAATCATCAGCGCTAACCGCTACACCGCGGACCTCTAACCTAACCTAACTTAATCGCTACACCACGGACGTCTAACCTAACCTAACCGCTACACCGCGGACCTCTAACCCAACCTAACCGCTACACCGCGGACCTCTAACCTAACCTAACCGCTACACCACGGACGTCTAACCTAACCTAACTTAATCGCTACACCACGGACGTCTAACCTAACCTAACCGCTACACCACGGACGTCTAAGCTAACCTAACTTAACCTAACACAAGGAAAATCTTGCTCTAAGTTTTTTATATAGTTTAGTAAGTTTGAGAAATGGAGCCACCTCCACCTGGGAGAAAGACGGACAAATACTATTTGTGGCCTGGATTAGAAACTAATACAACATTGCTGCCACATTCATCATGTTGCTTCCACGTCCAGCAAGTCGTTTAAACAGGCAAGCAAGAGAGGGACTTCACATTTGGTTGAGTCAGGTCAGCGATGGTGTGTCTTACACTTGGGTAATACGGAAGGACAACCAGATACCCTCCAGGTCCGTCGATCTACGAAGAAAGTCACGAATCACTGCTGTTGCTTTGTGGATCCTAAAGGACTCCTGCTAACACCAGATGTCGCCAAAATGTCAGCCTGTCTCAAGTAGAAGCTGGGGAATTATCGTGTATCTTCATCCTACAACACTGAGGATGGAAACTGGCCACAAGCTTACGTAATCCTCCAACCACTGACGGAGCATCGGCTACAGCCAAACTCACGGTAGTCAGCTGATACACGTGCAAGATGGGGTGGTAAACCACAAGCCAGAAGCCACAAGGGAGAGCAGGTTTTGTGCTGTTGCGCAGGTTTGTTGCGCATGTTCAGAGTTCGCCTGCGACAATTCAGTGCCATCAGAGATGACTGATGACCGTCGTAATGTGAGAAAAACACCTTGAGAACAAGATGTACTGTATTTACTGTACAACAGGTGGAGTCTTGAACATATTCACACTGTACATTACTCTATATCTACCAGTTTAATAGTCATGATGGACGACTATGTAAGTGATCATATCAAATACATTTGTTTAATGTTAGCTGAGAAGGCACTAGCAACTGAATATCCCGATCAAGGCCATCTCATTAACGTAATACATATCTAGATACACTCAAGCTTCAAACAGATACCTAATTCATCGACCAACACCCGAGTGAGGATGAACTGGCTGCTGCATCCAGGACTCATTCGAACCTATGCGTTCGACCCAGGGTGGTCCCATGAATATGTATCGATTACTTTTCTCTTGATCTGATGATGCTGGAAGTATGCCTTGGAGTCATCGTATTTCTCATCCGTTCTCACAAAAACTATGAAATATAAGTCTGATCTTTTTTTTTTCTTTAAATTAATTCTTGGTTTGTTTATATCAGTTAAGAGATTCTCTCTCTCTCTCTCTCTCTCTCTCTCTCTCTCTCTCTCTCTCTCTCTCTCTCTCTCTCTCTCTCTCTCTCTCTCTCTCTCTCTCTCTCTCTCTCTCTCTCTCTCTCTCTCTCTCTCTCTCTCTCTCTCTCTCTCTGCCGCCAGATAATTATCTTCAGTATCGTGTGAGGCATCTATGTCCGGGCTACTTGGCTGTCGCCTTTCTCATACATTGGCACAACTAGTCTGTGTTTGAGTGTATTCATCCTGCATGCCACAAGACGGTAGCCTGGCCACCTTACCTGTCACAAGACGGTAGTCTGGCCACCTTACCTGTCACAAGACGGTAGCCTGGCCACCTTACCTGTCACAAGACGGTAGCCTGGCCACCTTACCTGTCACATGACGGTAGCCTGGCCACCTTACCTGTCACAAGACGGTAGCCTGGCCACCTTACCTGTCACAAGACGGTAGCCTGGCCACCTTACCTGTCACAAGACGGTAGTCTGGCCACCTTACCTGTCACAAGACGGTAGTCTGGCCACCTTACCTGTCACAAGAAAGTTACCTTACCTGTGATAAGAGCTGAGACGGCGGCCAGCAGGACGGAGAGGACGACGGAGGGCCCCGCCCACTCGGCCGCCCCCACGCCCACGTACACATAGCCGCCCACGCCCACGACACTGCTGAGGGCTGTCGCGGGGGAGAGATCCTGTGTTAATTACTGATGCTGAGGTAGTGCTGTGTGGATAGTTACTGATGCTGAGGTGGTGCTGTGTGGATAGTTACTGATGCTGTGGTGGTGCTGTGTGGATAGTTACTGATGCTGAGGTGGTGCTGTGTGGATAGTTACTGATGCTGAGGTGGTGCTGTGTGGATAGTTACTGATGCTGTGGTGGTGCTGTGTGGATAGTTACTGATGCTGTGGTGGTGCTGTGTGGATAGTTACTGATGCTGAGGTGGTGCTGTGTGGATAGTTACTGATGCTGAGGTGATGCTGTGTGGATAGTTACTGATGCTGAGGTGGTGCTGTGTGGATAGTTACTGATGCTGTGATGGCGCTGTGTGGATAGTTACTGATGCTGAGGTGGTGCTGTGTGGATAGTTACTGATGCTGTGGTAGTGCTGTAGAGATAGTAGAAGATGTCATGGCAATGGTGTAGCTTGTTACCACTGCTGTGGGGTTGACATGCTATACCAACATTTACATAAGGGATTCAACCCCCTTCAGGTAACATATATAACCAACATGTGCCACATGAATCTCTCAAATCTTTCCCCTTAATACACCTTGAATGACCCCGGATCCATTGTCCTGCGCTCCGAGCTGAAGACACTGGCAATACGTTAATGCGAAGGAAAAAAAAAAAAAGATAAGTATTTATTGCACTGCTTAAGTGACAGTGAACCAGTGAATCGGAGAGATAATGAACTCCCACAATCACAGAAGTTCCACTCGCATCTCACACCTCGCTGCCTCGTGTTTACAGACACACCACCCGAGTGTTACCCACAGGACGAGAGAGACTGTGGCTCAACCCGAGGACACAGACCACCACCAGTAGACCACCATGACCAGGGAACAGACCATGGTATTTAGAGAGACCAAGACGATGATCATTGACACACAGAACAAGTACACGCTACCACCATCCACCCCCTTCCCTGCTAGGTCACATTACCAGCAGTGATCCAGGTCACATACACCAGTGGTAGCCCTGGTCACATACACCAGTGGTGGCCCAGGTCACATACACCAGTGGTGGCCCAGGTCACATACACCAGTGGTGCCCCACAACACATCACCACAATGAACCAGATGATATTGCCAGTGGTGCCCCAGGGTACATCACCAGTGGTGCCCCAGGGTAAATCACCAGTGGTGCCCCAGGTCATATCACCAGTGGTGCCCCAGGGTACATCACCAGTCTAGTGTCCCCAGAACACATTACCAACATCTCCCAGGTCACATCACCTTCCCCACATGAAAGAGACAAGAGGTAAGTTCATTGCCACCATTCTCACTCCCTTCCTTGTAAAAGTTTAAAGTTCCTCATAGATCAAGTTAGCTCCAAGTTCCTGTTGTCACGTGAGGGTAGAGCTGGTGGTGTTAAAGCAAGTCATCATCTTGGCCTGGGCCACAACTGAGACATTACCTACACCTCGATCAGTGGCTAATCAGCTCGAAGACGGATGACAGGCAAATGAATACACACTTCTATACATTATGAATGACTCTATAATGAATGACGAGGGAGACAAAGGAAGAGTGTTTTAAGGAAGAATCTGTTAGACGATTGTATACATTTCGGTAACAGAAAATCCGTTCGCGAGAGTCGAGAGAAAAAGACATCAAGTGCTGAAGAAGGCAGGAAACGTATGGAATTGTCGTCCCTCAAAGAAAGATCTATTAGAATCCATTGTGCAACTTGATTGCTAAGGCCTGACAGAGACATGCTTATATAAAACAAAGATGAAATATAATAAAAGAAAATAATTTGTTGAGCAATGAATTCATGAAGACGAGGGAAAACTTAAGAAAGAGAAAAATGGGAAATATAATCTAACAACACAGACCGAGCCTGGGAAGGTGCAGGTGAAGACTCGAGAGGGAATTAAAAGTTGGAGGAAAGAAGCAATTACCTCAACGCTCGTGGACGACTGCAGATGTTCTCATCATCTACCTGGCGATGAACGGATCCTGTTCATGGCTGCAGTGGAGTGTTGTTTGTTGGGCGAATATATGAGAGGTAATGACACTTGACCTCTTCAAACGCGAATGAAGGCTTCACTAGGGGAGTGGGGAGGGAGGGGACTGTAAAACGTTTTCTTTTTTTTATTAGAAGAAAATAAGGGTTTTAGATCAATATTGTAGGATCAAAGGTTTTTAGATCAAGAAGGGTTTTAGATCAATATTGTAGAGCGTCTTGCACCGAGATAACAGAGCAAATGTGCATCAACGCGATGTACCCTTTTTTTTACCAAGATAACAGAAAATATTGCACCAAGATAGCAGAACGTTTTGTATCAAGATAACATAGCGTTTTGGATCAAGATAACATAGCGTTTTGCATCAAGATTACGCAATATTATGAAGTTAGATAAGATAATGATTTGGACCAAGATAACAGAGCTTTTGCATCAAGGTAACTTACTATTTTGGGAGTACATGAGAAGGACATATATATAACAGGAGACCTGATGGTCCATGACAAGGTTTTCTGCTGGAGAGAGTTGAAATGTCTTGAGATCACAATTCTGAGTGTGGTAGGGACAGGATGGTAAGACAGAAGCCAGCTTCCAACTCACCCTTCCCTCCGGCACAACAGCCGATATGAGAAAAACCTTCACAGGAGCACTATGGTGTATGGAGAGAGTATACCGCCATGGTAATTCTATAGGAAAGAGCGATTGGGGAAAGTTTTCCACTACTACGACCGAGGAGGCTCGAACCTGCAACGGGAATGATCGGATGAGCATAAAGCAATAAGACAACAGAGACTTTTAGGTGAAGAGAACGGAGGGTTTTGATAGATGAGTGTACCCAGGAGAGGTGAAAAGGTGCAAGGAGCAAGCGGACGAAGGAGACACGTACAGCAACGCCACCAGACGCGAGAGAGAGAGAGGCAGCGCTATCAAGTTCCCCAGAGGGATGGAAAACCAGGAGGCACTTCGTTGTAGTCCTCGACGTCTTCGAAGCATCGACCAAGGTGTAGCGTGTCTTTGCTTTGTACATTTCCTCGTATTCGTTATCTATCTTCTGTCTCTTCTCGACTGCACGTCTTCCTCTCTGGACGTGCCATTGCGGTAGCTGCTGATGAAGTGATTTCCTCCACTCCTCCCATCAAAAGTGATGCTCGACTATCACCTCCTGTCTTTCCCCTCTCTGTATATGACTTTCTTCCATATCGAACCCTATTCACTCTTGCGCTAACGACTCCGCTTACACTTACACTCACTTTCCCTCTCCTCTCTTTCTCTAGCTGAATAGATTTGCTCTCTCGTTTCGCACCAGTGCAACATCATGATTGGAAAAGCAGTGACCAGGTTAAATCTATCGGTGCAATTTTTCCCTATATCTCTCTATCTAGGGGTCACTCTTTTCCCCCAGTTCAATTTCAAAACACCACACGTCACCCCTGTAATACTATATCCACGTTGGGCATAATCACATCCTCCATTCTGTCCTGGAAATCTCACATGATCAACATCGCCAACTCTGCTTCCCGGAAATCGTGAGTGATGTATGAGTGCCAAAATTAGTTTTCTTAGGAGCAGCAAATTCATATTGACACGGGTTTTGGAGTACGGTTCACGTGTCTTGGGTGTTAATAGCCTCCGTCTCATTATTCTCCTGACATCACCTCTCTCCAACCATCCCTTCCTGTACGTGGCGGTGTAGCCAATATGGGGCCACTGTTCCCGTGAGCTGTCTACATGTATCCTCACTCCCAAGGCCTGGACCTGCAGTAAGCGTGTGGCTGCTGCTTCCTATGGTTTCTGTTGAGGCTTGACCGTTGTGATATCATCTTCTTCCCTCGAAGACCCACCTGGCCTGTGGGATTCTCTACCCTCTTTCGTATTCCCAAATTTTCTACAACTTTTCTGCATTTTAAAAGCCAAGTTCACAAACACTTTCAGAACTGTGATCAACGTTGAATGTTTTCCTTTCACGTAATTCTTATCCCTGATAGACTTTGATTGTGGCAATCGATTGCCTGTATCATATATATATATATATATATATATATATATATATATATATATATATATATATATATATATATATATAAACCGATATACCTCTAGGTGCCGAAGATTTGAAACTCGGTCCTACCGCAACGTAGGCCGGTGTAAACACTTCCATATGGATAGACAGATAGACAGACAGACAGAAAGATAGATGTGTGTAATAGACAAGAGAGGAAAATAAGATAGATAGGAGGGGACCTACCTAATGTCCGACCATAAACCCCAACATTTGTCTCACTGGAGAGCGTCACTGAGGGGGAGGATGCCTTCAAGCCATCATGGCATCTTGCCAGGGAGACTCGACCCTCTCCTCCTACCTCTGCACCTCACCCCACCACCACAACTTCTTCCACACATCAACGGCGATGGAGGAACTCATTTCTCTTCCTTTGATATCATATTCAATATCCTTAGGAACGTACTCCTCCCTCTCTCCCCACCACCTCCCGCCTCCTGCAAGAGAGTTCTTTTCGTTCGGTGCAGAGCATCTGATCCAAACTCATTCCCTCCATCTAAACACCGTTGCCTCCAGAACCCACCAGAGGCTCCAGCACCACGGCCCATCAGGTTATGTAAATCCTGGAAGGCAAGCTGAGGGGCTGACTCCTCCTTCAGGACTAAGCGGGACTCGCGAACTGCATCGAGACTTGGTTCGTACGTCATCTTCAGTCAAAGATCCAGTACCTCAACACATCCCAAGTCCTCTGTATCAGTACCAGCATTCTTCATCCTAGTCCTCATACCAGTACCCCGTGTGTGTGTGTGTGTGTTGTGTGTGTGTGTATGTGTGTGTGTGTGTGTGTGTGGTGACGTGATAACACTATGAGTTCCACCTCCGTGCCTTACGATCGGTCAACCGTGGGTAACCAAGAGTCCTCAACCTCCCGTCTAGATGACGTTAACCTGCGGAATACATTGAACAAACTCCTGGTGAGGGAGGAGCCATCACAGGACAAGATGCAGAGGATGACAGGCAAACACACCACAGCCGGGGTGGTTACGCGTGAGGCAAGGAGGCACGCATTCAGATGAGAGAGAGAGAGAGAGAGAGAGAGAGAGAGAGAGAGAGAGAGAGAGAGAGAGGTAGCTGTATGATAATCTATAATCATAAAACGAAGTGGAACCCTGGATGGTCCAGGGACTCGCATCGTCTGAGGACGAACACTTGACCGGCCGTGTTGGACAACTAGACCTGGGGATGTCTGTGCTCCTGCAGGTGGAGAGGAGTTCGGGTGGTCGTGTGGGCTCTCTGCCACCCGTCAGACACCCGTCCTCACCTCCTAGTGACTGGAGGAGAGTCTGCTAAATCCGCTACACTCTGAGGACCAGACAGTCAACTCCAGAACCAATTTGTCAAATCCAGGACCAGTCAGTCAATTCCAGGGCTAGTCAGTCAACTCCAGGATCATTCCGTCGCCTCCACGACAAGTCAATCAACCCAACGACCAGTTGAGTAACTTCAGGACTAGTCCATCGGCACCAGGGCTATATTCAATTCAGGAACCAGATGGTCATTCAACTCTTGGGCCATTCAGTCAACTCTTCCTTGAATTACACACTACACCATAGCCATCACCTCCACCAAGACCCATCATTCCCACCACCATCAACTCCACCACGACCCATCATCTCTACCAAGACCCATCATCTCCAGCACAACCCATCATCTCCAACCAGACCCATCATCTCCAACCAGACCCATCAACTCCACCAAGACCCATCATCTCCAACCAGACCCATCAATTCCATCACGACCCTTGATCTCCACCACGACCCATCATCTCCACCAAGACCCATCGTCTCCACCACGACCCATCGTCTCCACCACAACCCATGATCTCCACCACGACCCATCATCTCCAACCAGACCCATCAACTCAACCAAGACCCATCAACTCCACCACGACCCATCATCTCCAACCAGACCCATCATCTCCACCACGACCCATCATCTCCAACCAGACCCATCAACTCCACCACGACCCATCGTCTCCACCACGACCCATCATCTCCACCACGACCCATCATCTCCAACCAGACCCATCATCTCCAACCAGACCCATCAACTCCACCACGACCCATCATCTCCACCACGACCCATCATCTCCACCACGACCCATCATCTCCAACCAGACCCATCATCTCCAACCAGACCCATCAACTCCACCACGACCCATCATCTCCACCACGACCCATCATCTCCACCACGACCCATCATCTCCAACCAGACCCATCATCTCCAACCAGACCCATCATCTCCACCACCAAGACCCATCATCTCCAACCAGACCCATCAACTCCACCACGACCCATCATCTCCACCACGACCCATCATCTCCACCACGACCCATCATCTCCAACCAGACCCATCATCTCCAACCAGACCCATCATCTCCACCCCCAAGACCCATCATCTCCAACCAGACCCATCATCTCCACCACGACCCATCATCTCCAACCAGACCCATCATCTCCACCACCAAGACCCATCATCTCCAACCAGACCCATCAACTCCACCACGACCCATCATCTCCACCACGACCCATCATCTCCACCACGAGAGATATACTAACATGTCTGGGAAGTGTGGGAGTGAGGGTGAGGGTGAGGTTGGAGGGGGGGGATTTATGCAAACCATGAAGCGCCTGGAACATCCAGAGGAAAGCCCCGGGATATTTCCAGGATGAAAGCTTTATGTACGACTCTGACAAGACGTCTGGAAGATTTCCTCGCCATCCTCATACAGGCGAGCAACCTCATGATCCAGGCTCTACCTACGCTCGCTCGGTGGCCACATGATCCAGATCCCGGCTCTACCTACGCTTGCTCGGTGGCCTCATGATCCAGATCCAGGCTCTACCTACGCTTGCTCGGTGGCCACATGATCCAGATCCAGGCTCTACCTACGCTTGCTCGGTGGCCACATGATCCAGATCCAGGCTCTACCTACGCTTGCTCGTTGGCCTCATGATCCAGATCCAGGCTCTACCTACGCTCGCTCGGTGGCCACATGATCCAGATCCAGGCTATACCTACGCTCGCTCGGTGGCCACATGATCCAGATGCATGCTGTACTGATGCTCACTCAGTGGCCACATGATCCAGATCCATGCTGTACTGATGCTCACTCAGTGGCCACACGATCCAGACCCATGCTGTACCTATGCTTGCTCGGTGGCCTCATGACCATAATCTTGCATTACCTTCTTTCCCACACTGGATGAGGGGGCGCCCGCCACTTGATTCTGATCCCGAGTCATTACCAAGTTTACGAAGGCCTCACACCCCTCATCATTAGCATGCCAATGAGGGTAATTAAGGAGCGACCGCGGTCCCCAGTGCCTGTGAGTAAGGTCTTCTGTCCTCACTGTGCTGCACTCACGAGTATCGTATATCCTGTTGAGTATCGTACTTTGGTAAGTCTCGCGCCGCTTGGTTGATAATTATTGTACCCAGGCCAGCGCTTCCGCCCGCCACGGCCCGGTGCGTGTCAGTAAGGTGGTGTGCACCGTGCGTTACTTGCTGGGTATTGTGCTTTATGGACGAAATTCAAACTTTGTAAGAGATTATCGTTCTTTAAGAAGCTCAGTCTTGCGCTTATGAGTATCATATCATTTTTGGATGACTATCGTATGTTATTTATAAGGAAAATACTTGACTGATGAGCCACGTATTGTGATTCCGTAGTGAATATCATACTTTACTGAATTTTATCGTACAATGCTGGCGGTTATCTTCCTGTATTGTGATCCTAGCTTCCTGGTATTGCACTTGGCTGATCAGTATTGTAATTTATACATAAGTTTTATACTTTCCTGATCCGTATGTAAGCCTCTTTGTTCAGCAATGCACGTAATACTTTGCTGAAGTGTGATTCTCTTCTGGTTCTGATAAGTATTACATATTTCTGATGTTTTCAAAGCCTCGTCGGTAAACATTGTACTTGATAGTAAAGTATCGTACTTTAATGGTCGTTATCGTTCATCATATGTGTTTGTTGACCTCCTTATCATCGTCCCCAGTTCCATGTGTGAGGGTCGGCTCCACACAGCCTCTCACTACACCCACCCTCAACCCAGGGGCCGCTGGGAGCCACAATTAACCCGGGTTCACATCGCTTCTCTCATGGCTTCTGGTTGAAGTTCGACTTTCTTCGTAGTAAGGTGATATCGCCACGTAAGAACCACGTCTCCATCTTACAACCGACATGAACTCGACGCGAGCGCACGGGGTCAGAACTCGACGCGAGCGCACGGGGTTCAAAACTCGTCCCTCAACCACCATCTGTCCATCTGTTCTGACTCTGCTTACGTACCTTCAGCTCGGCTGCTGTAAATCCCCCTCACCCGCTTATCCTCAGTCCATAAATGCTACAATTAGTTCCTTTTTTCCCACTGGAACTTTCCCTAAGTTCTACCTTTGTGCGGGGGAAAAATGAAATTAATCTGGTCTTCACATCCATTTTTCCCTTCGTCAACCCCACCTTCTTCCTCGCCAACGTAGGGTTTAATAATTAAATAACCCTTTTAAGAAACTCAATCATTTGCAAGACTAACCAATTACGATACGAAAACTTTCCCTCTATCATTACCAAGACGAGGACGCAACTACTCCAGTCAGTCTCAACCCGTAACAATCGAACTACGTAGTTATGTCGCAATCAGACGTTGTCACCAAAAACATCATTTCTCTCACCTCAAAAATCCCGAGCCATTATTCTCAGATCTCTCTGCTATATTGAACGATTCTAGTCACAGTTCGTACTCCATTCTATTCAGAGACACCCATTATCCCTAACCCGGACCCAATATATCCAGGTTACTCAAAGTCACACGCTTACTTCCATGGCTTTACCTCATCGTTTTCCTCCGCCTATATAACATGATCTTGTAACCCTTAACGAAAGTATTTGCAGGCACGCCCGATTGATCCGAGCCCAAATGCACCTATGGTGGGATCCAGTTCGTAGAGCCGAGGTCCGTCATCCAATCCCCTGTCCCCATAGTTACTACCGCGTCTTTAATGAAAGAGTATCGTATGCTACTTACGGTATCGTACCATAGGATTATACTGCCGCGTAGCTGAGCATCTTACCTTAATTGCAAATAACGTACTGCAGAACCGGAGGCCGTGGTATTCTCGCAGTAGCTGTGTTCCTTTTCAAGTAATTAATGTGTTTTATACATGAGATTCCTCCGTAGCTTAAGTGCTTCAATGGAGACCACAACAATTTACTAACATCGTACATTTGGTGGTAAATAGATTATGAAAAATGCATCGTTCGGTGTCAGTGAAAAAAAAATGACCTTGGAGTATACATTATATCTTTACTTTAGAGAAAATATCATAGATTTTATTAGTATCATAACTTTACTGAAGTGAATCTTACATGTTACTGGTCACTAGTCCTTTAACTCAACCTTTCTGGAAATTTTAGGAGACTGATTGACTATTTGACCATTTCACGACGTTTTGGGGGGAAGAAGACTCGAACTGTGAGGTTTTCCTGACGAACTGCAGGCGACCACATCCACGGCAGTGATACAACAACTTCTAGAATGACTGGTGCCTTTAGAGCCATATGGTTGCCATGACAACCAAGTTTTTTTCCATTCACGCTTTAATCTTTCTTTTTTTTTCTTTTCTTTTCTTACATACAGCAATTATAAAGAAACGCAGCTGCAGGTATTATAAACGCGAGTCACAATGAAAGAAAACACTCATTCCTTCCTTTGAACGCTTATGCTGAATCCTCCCCATTTTTTCCCCCCTCATTTCTACAGCGTTGCTGCTCATCGAACACCCGCTTGGTAGGAAAAGTGGACATTGCAAAAATAAATCATTTCGGGCCGTGTTTGATGTCTGAGAATCGCGAAATGGAACTCCGTATATTTAAATGGAAAGAGGTGAGGCACTGGGTGAGGCACTGGGTGAGGCAAGTGGTGCCTCAGAGTTGTAAATATTTGGAGAACATGTTCGTAGAGGACGGTGGTGGAATGGAAGCTGAGATATGTGCCCGACCTGAAAGGCAAGATGATTGCCGAAGCTTCTCGTAAGGGACAGAGGAGGAGGAGGAGGAGGAGTTGAATGTGAGGCAGCGGGTGCCTGGAGGAGGAGGGGACGCTCCCCGACGCGGAGGAACATGCTCATGTGCTGCAATCTAATGAAAGGAGGGAAATGTGGTTGGACGGTACGATCTCGACCTGCAGAGGAAAGCAGGGAAGGCGCCTCCCTGGAAGGCATGGGATCGATCGAATGAGGAAGAATTAGATCTTGTGTTGCCACGACTAACCCATGTTTCCCTGGGCAACAGACACACGTCGGAAGAGCTGATGGTGTGTGTGTGTGTGTGTGTGACGAGGTTCTCTGCTGGAGGACGTTCATGGTAGTGAACGCTCCTAGTGTGTGATAGTGGAGATGGGATGGTTAATGTGTGGAACAGAGGTAGTATGATAATACAGAAGGCTCCTCCTTACACACCACATCCTCATTAATGAGATGGTAAGAAACCTCACTACTTGCATTATGGAGCAAGGAGTTGAATTATACAATTTTTTTGTATATATATATCTACAGTACGTGAACGAAATGGAATCATTAAATTCTAAAGTTCCAGAAGGTTTTTATTAATAAACACCACAATAGATAAGACAGAACAGTGTTGTTATAGCAGTTACAGGAGAGGAGTAGCTGTAGAATGGATAGGCTTCAGTGATGGAGCCGAGTGTAGTGGGTCCAGGCACAGCAGGGAAGGTGTACTCCACAGTGAGGGGGGAGGGTGTACTTCACAGTAAGATGTAAGTTGTACGTTACGTGTTAGTTGTACTTCTTAGCGTGTAAGGTATACTTCACAATAAGGTGTAGGGTGTACTTCACAGTAAGATGTATGGTGTACTTCAAAACAAGGTGTAGGGTGTACTTCTCAGTAAGGTGTAGGGTGTACTTCACAGTATGCAAACAAACTTTGCTTGAAGGAAAAATGGGTATCAGTAACTGTGAAAAGACAATGAGAACTTAGCAATACAAATAATCAAACATCTTTTTTCCCCCCAGAAGGTAACAAAGACAGAGCCGAGTGTAGCTGGGAGACGAAAGGAAATTGAAAATCAGGATCGCTGAGTTTGAGAGCAGTGAAGACGGTGATGGATGGGGAGTTGAAGGACTGGAAAGACTTGTCAGGCTGAGAGAGAGAGAGAGAGAGAGAGAGAGAGAGAGAGAGAGAGAGAGAGAGAGAGAGAGAGAGCTGTACGATGAAGGGAGGAAACTGACGATAAGAAATGAAAGTTACTGGTCGATAAGATAAGGGAAAGTGGCGCCAAGTGGCATGAAGATGTGTAGAGAAGGGATGATGGGAGGAGATCTATACACATATAGGAATGATATAAGTGGGTGATGAGAAGGTTAGAAATACAGGATGACTACGTATGAAGGTCAAGGAGATAGTGAATAGAGGATTGTGAGCCTGGTGAACGCTCGCGCGCGCGAGTGTGTGTGTGTGTGTGTTTGTGTGTGTGTATGTTGGATGGGCGAGAGATGTTTGGTTGGTTGGCCTTAAGTTCCAATTGGCAGATGGAGACGGTAAGTGAGGAGAGAGAGAGAGAGAGAGAGAGAGAGAGAGAGAGAGAGAGAGAGAGAGAGGGCATTTGAAGGGGTAACTAGTGAAGGAGCTTCACATGTCTTAAGGTTCGCGTTGAAAGGTGATCACCACACGAGGGTTGATGGCTGCAGCTTGAGCACTGGGACAGGAAGACTGCATGAGCGTCCAACTGTACGACCGAGATGAATAGACTCAAATCTCGTGAATGATTTAGTGAATGAATATCTCACATGAATAACCAGGAGTCCTCAGCTAGTCCGTTTGATACACTGAGGCGTTTGAGATACATACATATAGTTTGTTTCCATAGAGTTTCATACTCAGTCTGATGAATTATTGTATATTGTTGAACGATTCGTTTTCCTTATGAAGCTCTGTACAGCTGGTCCACCTGGAGGTACGTGGTTATAGTTATTAGTTGATGTCAGGACACGAACGTTCACAGAGTGTACAACCTAACAACTTTCTCCCTCATGTACATCATGTACAACCTCCTTCATGTACAGTACGTGTCCGCTAGATCGAATTTTAGATGCTACATCAGCAGTTCTGACCCATGAATGACCTCTAATTGGTAGTTATAAAGAAGTAACTGGCCAGATCTCTCAACGTCCAGTATGGATATACCTGCACTCACAGGTCTTCTCTTTCTTTCATCTCATGTCCACCGGAGGCGTCGTCCCAGGCTGGCCATTGCAGCAAGTGCCATGCATCAGGTGGACAACCCGTGTCTCCACCGAGAGGAACAAATACTGACAGATCGACCCGTCAAAGCTCCAGCCACGAAGCCCATTCATTTCCTTCACACAAGATCCGCCCACCTAGAGCCCCCGCACTCCTAAATGATCACTCGCTCCTGTAGTCGCTCAATGCGTTCGCTTTAAATTCTTAAATACATAAACATTTGCTCGTACATAAGACACAAACAGACACAGAGACACATCCACAGGCACACAGCGTAAAGAAATCAGTGCTCAGGATGCAATGAAATTATCTCTCACCTTCAAGTGACGTCTCCTATACTGCCAGCACTTCACACTCGATGCCTCTACCTCCTTCAGCTGGTAAGCAAATTCAGAATTTGTGTATTCAGTTGGTAAGGACGTATGGGTGTAGGTTAGCCAGGTGCTTATCAGGTCCCTTGTCTGGCTCCTGTTAGAGGCAGAGGCTCAATGCCAGGCCTCCCCCTACACACCGTGTTCCTCTCCCTGCGTGGCACGTCTCTGTGTCTGGCACCCGTCACAGGCAGGGACTGCTGCTACCTGCCTCGCCTCGTCCGTCCACATCAGATGCTCCTCAGAAATGGAAACAGATCGTCGATCTGTTTCAGTGTATTCGTGGAGGAGAAAAGAGTGAAGTATACGCGTCAGAGACTTCTGAAATAATCATTTACTCGAATCTTATTTGTTGAGGCGATACGTAAGGGCTCCGCCTCTTCGATGTGACACAGCGAGCGAAATGTCATCTTTGGCGAGGCTGTATCACTAGGGGTATGGTTGCGTAAAAGAATCTCTCACTCCAAAGGAGTCTGCACTTCCCTGCTACTAGAGGTAGGGCAGCCTTGAGCTGCAGGAGCCTTCAGAAATGTCCTGGGTAACACCAGGACTCATTCAATTAGTGAAGTCCTGGGGTAATCATAAGTCAAATAGATAGAATAGATTTCTTCAAGGTGTTTCCTTTGGACATCTTTCATTGAGGTGATTCACAGATCTCTTCGAACCTTGTACCTGGAGGAGAGATACATGACAACTTGCAGGGCAGTGTAGCTCAGAGGGAGGAGTGAGCACTCGGTATTTCGATAAGCCAGACCAGGTCCTCTGGTATTGATGTTTGGATGAAGGGTGTCAGGTGAGGGCATCTGTGCTGGTCTGGATGACCATCTACTTAGAAATAAAGTGGGTGACGATGTTTACATTCGGGTGGTGTCCAGCGTGTGGATTGGTGCGGCATGTGATGGACTCTCCACGGGAAGACAATATGTGGTGTAGAACAGGAAGTAATCGACTTAGAGCCTAGTACCTAACTTGAGGAACTCTACCTTGCTTACACAAACCCGGCGCAGGATGTGAGGCAACTCTACCCTGGGCAATCCATTAATCCAGACTCACCAACCAGAGGAAGCAACCAGTGCTGGACTACCGCGAGCTATATATCGACGGACACGTAACAGTAGCTCACACCAGCCATCAGGAGAACTATGTGCAGACCATGAATCCATCACCACCCATGAATTTATGAGGATACTCATCGCCAGCACCCAAACACCAGACATGAGTTCTGTGGCATCAGGCCTGGGATCTACCAGGAACAATGAGCTGCACTGGAACCCTGTGCCATGTCCTTATCACCCGTCATAAGCACAGACATCACCAGGGCGTGAGTTGTTCCACCTCTCTTCAGGCGGCTGACGTAATGCGGGCGAAAAAGGATGAAAATAAAGAGGGTAATGAAAGGAATTACTCTAAGCTCTCCAGGCGTTTGTAGACCCGACTCTTAAAGGTGGTAAAGTTATAGGAAGAGAGGAAAAGACCTGAGAGATAAAAGAATTCTACAATTTTCTTGCTCAGGGAAAGAGGGAGGCATCATAACGGTCAATCCTCGTGTGGCTGGGACACACACCAAAAGTTTGCGAGTGCAGTGGGCGAAATGATGCCTGTACAACAGAGGACAGAAGCAGCTTCACCCACTTCTTCCACGTTACCCCTCATCCGTTCTTCCTCACTCTTCCTCACCCGTGTCTCTACACTATCCCTCACCCCTGATAGGCAGGCAACACCAACCGTGGAGGAATTACCACCTGGGTGTCGGGCGACGTAGTGAGCTAATGTTGCGTTACTGTCACTTCTTCCCCTAACCAAGGTGTCTGTCTTTTCTTCCTGCCACACTTATACGCGAGTTGCTGGTATTCATCCCACCAACACACACTTTCTGTGTAATGCATAACATTCGACAATACGTAGCTCACACAATTCTTTACGGTTGATCCTAAACTTTTATCCACTTTTCTATTTTGCAGTTAAGAGGAAGTACATCCAGACAATGTTTCTCTGACGCTGAGCCGGAAAGGTGCCAACGGTCAAGGAGAGTTGGTTGGCTCCCCTTTTGAACATCGTCAAGCAGCTGAGACCCATAAAACCCTTAACAACACTGATGTTAAACTCACCTCTATCTCTGAGCATTAATCCAGTATCCAGTCTTAAATCCTACCTCCCAGCTACTGAGAAACCACCACCTCCCTCCCTCCCTGATCTTTTCCATATCTCTGAAACCCAACTGTTCATGTATGTTTTTCATCCACACTGTTAAACTCTGACTGGAAGCTCTATCACCGTTTCCACTCCAAGAGCAGTGTTTCTGTTTACCGTAGTACAAAATGACCCATTCCTTGCTTCAGTTATTTTGTCTTCCAACCTTGAAGGCGCCTGCTTTGCTTTTATGTTTGTGTCCCCACTTCTCTCTGAATCTTCTAGCTATGTACAACTCTTCGACTACTTGACCCTCTCCCTAGATAAACTACTTTTTCTCGCGTTCACGTACTGAAGTCCTCCATGCAGGAAATTTCGACGTGCATCACAAAATTTGGTTAGGTTTTACCTGAGATGATGCCAGTGGAGCCAAGATCCTCTTTTCATAAATTTCTGATCGTCATGACCACCATTCCAAAAAAACTCGAGCATATTTTACCACGAAACCATCCTGCAATACATCCATTATTCTCACTCCCTCATGGTCTCAGATTACAATATTATCTTTATAACTTCCACCTGGACACGTCCAGCCCTCATCTCTCCACTCGAATCTTTCGTTGTGGCCCTTCATATCTCTAAGTCATCTGTGTATGTCATATGAGTCTTTGCTTTCCTAGATCTCCTTTCTGTGGCTTCTCTGCTTCTTGTTTCTCCAATGGATAGCTACCTCTTCCAGCTGGTCCGTTGCAGAGGCATATGAAGGAGCAACGTTTTCCTTTTGTCTGATCAACACTGGCATCCCTAGGGCTTTATCTTAGTGCCTTCCTCTATTTTTTCTTTCCATTCATGACCCTCTTTCAGTAGACTCTGGCTCACCTCACTCATACACACAGATGATGCCATTCTACATTTTTTACCTCACTTCCCCACCTCCTTCCTCACTCTAGCACTCGTTCTTTGTCTTTTGCTAAACACACCTCCTCATATTTTAGCCCCGTGCAACGTCGGCAGCAACCTGGTTAAATTCAGCTACGCAAAAACTCCAATTCTTCCTCATTTCTCTCTCTCTGCACTATTCATTTTTCCCTCTGTTTACCCTTAAAAACATCGCATACGGGCAGAACCGGCTTAACCATATCCTTCACTCTATGCTGGACACCTCTAGCCTAATGAACACTACAAAATCTGCCTCCCAGAAGCCGAGTGTGTTGATTGAGCCCCGTGATCATATCTGTTGGAAGCAGCTATTCTATGAATATATATTTATGATGGGTTTTATTCGCTCTAGTATACGGTACTGGTCTTATGTCTGGAATGGCCCTTCCTCCGCCTTCCTCCTCGCCAGAGTGGAATCTGAAGCCCTGCGCCTAATCTGTCCTCCAGCTTACACCGCTCTTCAGCCATCCCGTTCCACCCGCCATGATATCGCTGGCCCTCACCTTCCTCATCATCGCGAGCTCCCTACATGTGTCCCTACCACTGAGGTTGGGGTAGAAACCAGACAAGCGCTTGGCTGCTGCTTCCCATAGATTCTGTGTCCGGATCAGCCACACGAGGATTGACCATTATGATATCTCCTTCTTCCGTCATGCAGAGACGTGGAATTCCCTTCTTTCCCCTGTCTTTCCCACTTCCTACAAGCCCTCCACCTTCAAGAGTCAGGTCAGCAAACACCTAAGGAGCAATAATTAATCTCATTCTTCTCCTTGTGGTGTTTTCCTTTCATCTCAGATTGCCATGATTAGGGCATGATTCTGCCTGCGCGATGTCGGTCACGATTTAGAAAAGAATACGTTCCTCAGCCACCGCTCACCCCTGCCTTCACACTGTCCCTCAGCCACCGCTCACCCCTGCCTTCACACTGTCCCTCAGCCACCGCTCACCTCTGTCTTCACACTGTCCCTCAGCCACCGCTCACCCCTGCCTTCACACTGTCCCTCAGCCACCGCTCACCTCTGTCTTCACACTGTCCCTCAGTCACCGCTCACCCCTGCCTTCACACTGTCCCTCAGCCACCGCTCACCCCTGAATCCACACTGTCCCTCAGCCACCGCTCACCCCTGCCTTCACACTGTCCCTCAGCCACCGCTCACCCCTGAATCCACACTGTCCATCAGCCATCCCTCATCCCTGCCTCCACACTATCCTTCAGTCGTCCCTCACCCCCTGCCTCCACACTGTTCCGCAGCCATCCCCCACCCCTGCCTCCACACAGTCCCTTACCCCTGTCCCCACACTGTGCCTCACCCCTACCTCCCCGCTGTCCCTCACCCCTGCCTCCACACTGGCCTTAACCCCTGCCTCCACACTGTCCCTCAGCCATCCCTCACCCCTGCCTGCACACTATCCTCAGCCATCCCCCACCCCTGCCTCCACACTGTCCCTTACCCCTGTCCCCACACTGTGCCTCAGCCCTGACTCTAGGGGACCACGTAATACTGTGTAGTGATCATTACGGTGGATAACTTTTAACAAGGCTGCTCTGGCCCTCCGGTAATCTTTGTGTAATTCGTTTGGACCACAACTACTGTGTTGTCATTGGCCACAACTTTTTCGTTGAACTGGATCTAGATTTAGTATTGCTGGGAACTCATCCAGTCTTTACTCTAGTTGCTATGGGTCTCGACTTGGCGTTGCTGTGGACCATGAATTCGTGTTGCTGTGGACCACAACTTCATGTTGTTATGGCTCTCGACTTGGCGTTACTGTGGACCACAACCTCATGTTGCTATGGTTCTTGTTGTGGGCCACAACTTTGTGTTGCTATGGGTCTCGACTTGGCGCTGCTATAGGTCACAAGTTCATATTGCTGTGGGCCACTACTTAGTGTTGGTATGGGCCTCGACTTAGCGTTGCTGTGGGGCCACAACCTCGTGTTCCTGTAGGCCATAACCTCGCGTTGCTGTGGGCCATAACTTCGTGATTTTATGGGCCTTAACTTGGCGTTGATGTGGACCATAAAATTCTTTTGCTATGGGTCTCAATTTGGCGTTACCTTGGACCATGAATTCGAGTTGCTATGGGCCTCAACTTGGCTTTGCTGTGGGCCAAAACTTCATGTTGCTATGGGTCTCGACTTGGCGTTGCTGTGGGCCACAACTTCATGTTGCTATGGGTCTCGACTTGGCGTTGCTGTGGGTCATAACTTCATCCTGCTATGGGTCTCGACTTGGCGTTGCTATGCGCCACAACTTCATGTTGCTATGGGTCTCGAAATGGTGTTGCTGTGGGCCATAACTTCGTTTTGCTATGGGTCTCGACTTGGCGTTGCTGTGGGCCACAACTTCGTGTTGCTATGGGTCTCGACCTGGTGTTGCTGTGGGCCATAACTTCGTTTTGCTATGGGTCTCGACGAGACATTGCATTGGACCATAAATTTGTGCTGCTATGGGTCTCGACTTGGCGTTGCTGTGGGCCACAACTTCGTGTTGCTATGGGTCTCGACTTGGCGTTGCTATAGGCCATAAGCTAGAAAAATCCATTTGGAACAACGATAACACCATACAAGCGCAGTAGCAGTAGTTGAAGTAGTAGTAGTAGTAGTGGTGGTAGTAGTGATAATGGTGGAGGCAGTAGTAGTAGCAGTAGTTGTGATGGTATGGTAGTAGTAGTAAGGGTGACTCTGGTGTCCACACCTCCGTCAGGAAAGATTCTATCGCACGCCCTTCCCCGAGGATCTATCATATCGCATACCCGTCTCCGAGGCCCCATCATATCGCATACCCGTCCCCGAGGCCCCATCATATCGCACACCCGTCCCCGAGGCCCCATCATATCGCACGCCCATCTCCGAGGCTCCATCATATCGCACTCTCGTCCCTGAGGCCCCATCACATCGTAGCACACCCGTCCCTGAGGCCCCATCATATCGTAGCACGCCCGTCCCCGAGGCCCCATCATATCGCACACGCGTCCCCGATGCCCCATCATATCGCACTCTCGTCCCTGAGGCCTCATCACATCGTAGCACACCCGTCCCTGAGGCCCCATCATATCGTAGCACGCCCGTCCCCGAGGCCCCATCATATCGTATCACACCCGTCCCCGAGGCCCCATCATATCACACACCCTTCCCCCGAGGCCCCATCGTATCGCACACCCTTCCCCGAGGTCCCCCACCAGCTTACCACACCTGTGCCTCGCCTCTGTAACATTTTATAAAACAAAAGAAAAAAGATCCCATTTTCTGGAACTGGATCGTAAACTCTTTCCAGACATTTGTCGATATTACGAAGCTTAATGGAATTATGTCCATAAAGTTTTCCAAGAGAACGTTTGCACTTCTTCCCTTAAGACCATCATCAAACTCGCTGTGAGCCAAATTTAGGGAATTTTCCGAAAGAGGAAGTAAGAAATTTCATCGTATAAAATCATATTCTAACTTCGTGTAGAGACCTGGCTAAGTAACGTGTCCAATTATTCATTATTGCTTCTCTTATCGTTAATGAAATACTTATGCTTCTCACTACGACCTTACCAGTAGCGCAAACATACCACCTCCCCAGTTATACACACATACATGGAAATGCCTTGTTTGTTCTGCCTCTGTGTGTGTGTGTTTGTGTGTGTGTGTGTGTGTGTGTGTGTGTGTGTGTGTGTGTGTGTGTGTGTGTGTGTGTGTGTGTGTGTGTGTTACATGTTTGGTTATGTCTCTTTGTTGTACTGCACGTCATGACGCAGACACGGAGCTGGTCACCACCTGTCCATGTTGTTGTCGACGTCCTGACGCTACCTAGCTGTGAGGTCAGTTATGGTCTACGTCGCTTCAGGCCAGAGTCAGGTGTAGCAGGAGAATGGACGTCGTTGGTCACATAGCACAGGGATCAGTCAAGGTCAGTAGGGGATCAACGTGACTTTGGTGGAAGCTGAAGCTTCCCGAGGTATATAGAAGTGAGGAGGGTAGATGGGTCGACCATCAACTGTGAACACCTTCAGGGACGATTTCTCTCATCTTAAATCCTCTCCAAAGTCAAGGTCCACGGGATTAAGGGTGTGCTAACCTACACTCGAGGATTTGAAGCTATCTTTATTCATTATCTTTTATCATATAAGAGCCAGGGTTGATAACGTGAGGGTTAGGGAGGCTGAAATTCTGAATGACAACGTAGATCTATGTGTTAACCTGCTGACTGGAGTGAGGTCAGGACATAATGGTTGAATGTACCAGACAGGTCAAGATCCGGTGGCAGGAGAGAGAGAGAGAGGTCATAAAGGTCAACGTACCTACAGCGGCCAGGTCGAGTAAGGTGAGGTGGTGTTGAAGGCCAGGGGCTGGTGGGTCGACAGTCTTCCTCCTGGTCACAGCCTCACACACACGGCACAGTAAGCCGCCCATCCTGACACAGCACCAACCTCTACCACCACAGCCACAGCAGCCGGGCTCTACGGCACAGTGTGTGGTGGTGGAGGCACCAGCAGCATGTACCCGGCATGGCTCGTCATGGTCTTCAGCTGTGTCACCAGGTAAGGTACTGGTAACTGGTGAGGTGTGTGCGGGACGCTTCACCAACGAGGCCAGATTCACTTCACAATAATAGTTATGTTCAGTTACTTCATTTTTCATGGGCTTCCAGTATGGCAATATGGCTCATTGCGTTAGCACTGCCATGGCAACTAGCAGGTGTGTTGGTACGGTGGCACCTCGTCTTGCACTGGGTGCCACGTGTCAGCCGTCTGGCAGGAGCAACACACCGTCGACGTGCCTCGCGCGGCGGCCACACACCAACTGTCCACCAGGCTCAACATCTGGCCCCTTGCCTCCCCTCGTCTACCCCTTGTCCTCCCCTCACGCGCGCCATACACCAATCAGGAACCGGGTCTCGCGTGACGTAGCGTTCTCTTCGCCACCGACAGCCAACCGCAATCACTCACCTGGTCTACATATTACCCAATCACGCTCCATTGCTTGTTCTGCATTTTGGGCAAAATGCATCTTGCCAGGCACATGTTCGGAGGAAACTCACCAGGAATTCATGGATGAGCTAGAGTGTTTATTCTGTAAGGTCTGTTGGCTGGACTCGTTCGCAGCTCCTCCACGTAGAAACCTAACCTCTCACACCTGAAGGCTTTTAATAACGAGACAATAAGACACTCAGATTCAGTATCATGATATTACATTGAATATCTTATGGCCTCATTCGATCACATTCATTCTCTAGACGTCATGAGTAATGCACCCAAACACAGCCTCCAATCTTCAGCCAGTCCCCACAGACATTTCCGAGTATTCCCCCGGCTGCTTCATATGTCTTGGTTCAGTCCAACTATAGCATATCGCCCTTCTGTAACATGTCACTCCAATTCACTCTGTCATGCGCTCTCCTCTCATCCTCCTGCATGCTCAAGCCCTAGGCACTCAAAATCTTCACTCCATCCTTCCATTTCTAATTCGGTCTCCCTCTAACTCTTTGTTCCCTCCACTTCTGACACATATCCCCTTAGACAACCTCTCCTCACTCATCCTCTCCAAATGTCAACAAATGTCAGTACACCCCCTTTCGCTTTCTCTGTCAACCACACTCTCCTTACCACCCTTTCCAGTGACACTATGTCGTTAGAATATATATGCAGTCTGTTGGGGATGAGAAGGTCTAGGAATGAGCCAGTTGTTCGCCAATGATACAGCACTTGCCTGATTCGAATGAGAAACTGGACAAGTTGAAGACTAAGTTTGGAAGAGTGTTTGGAAGGAGAAAGTTGAGAGAGAATGTAAATACATGCTAAGTCATTAGGTTTAGCAGGGTTAAGGGACATGTTAGTTGGGATGTAAGTTTGAATGGAGAAAAACTGGGGGAAGTGAATTGTTTTAGATATGTGGGAGTGGACTTGGCAGCGAATGGATCCATGGAAACGGAAGTGAGTCACAGGGTGGGGGAGGGGGGCGAAGGTTCTGGAAGCGATGAAGAATGTGTGGAAAGACAGAATGTTATCTCGTACGGCAAAAATGGGTATATATATGTATATCGTCCCTAGTATGACAAATAGTTCCAATTTACTCTATTCTGAGCACACTTTTCAACATCCTGTATGTTCAGGTCCCGATCGTTCAAATTCATTTTCACTCCATCCTTTCATCTCCAAATTGGTCTCCCGGATATGAAAGGGCTTGGGAAGTGAGTCAGTTGTTGTTCGCTGATGATACAGCGCTGATGGCTGATTCGGGTGAGAAAATGCAGAAGTTGGAGACTGAGTCTGGCAAAGTGTGTGAAAGAAGAGAGCTGAGGGTAAATGTGAATAAGATCAAGGTCATTAGGTTCAGTAGATTGGGAGGTAAGTTTGAATGGAGAAAAACTGGAGGAAGTGAAGTGTTTTAGATATCTGGGAGTGGATTTAGCAGCGGATGGAACCATGGAAGCGAAAGTGAGTCACAGGGTAGGGGAGGGGGCGAAGGTTCTGGGAGCATTGGAGAATGTGTGGAAAGCCAGAACGTTATCTCGAAGAGTAAGAATGGGTATGTTTGAAGGAATAGTGGTTCCAACATAGTTATATGGTGGCAAGGTATGGGCTATAGATAGGGTTGTGTGGAGGAGGGTGGACGTGTTGGAAATGAGATGTTTGAGGACAATATGTGGTGTGAGGTGGTTTGATCGAGCAAGTAAGGAACGCGCACCTTCACAGAACATACAAACCTCCAACAGCCAGGATCGAATCCGGGACCCCTGTGCAACAGGCGTTCATATGCACTTTGTTCATATTCATATACCTCCGCGTTGTACAGTTAGGTTCGGTAAAATGCTATCTGTTGGCTGTGCGAGCCTGATGGGAAATGACCGTTGTAAACCCAGTTGCTCACCAACGTGAGACGAAGGGTATTCGAGTATATAGTATTCGAATAGTTATTTCCCTATTAAGGGCGATCATAGCCTACCGGTAGCACTCCCGCCTGTTGCACAGGGGGTCCCGGGTTCGATCCTGGCTGTTGGAGGTTTGTGTGTTCTATAAATGTGCGCGTTCATATGCACTTTGTTCGAATTTGTATATATATATATATATATATATATATATATATATATATATATATATATATATATATATATATATATATATATCCCTGGGGATAGGGGAGAAAGAATACTTCCCACGTATTCCCTGCGTGTCGTAGAAGGCGACTAAAAGGGGAGGGAGCGGGGGGCTGGAAATCCTCCCCTCTCTTTTTTTTTTTAATTTTCCAAAAGAAGGAACGGAGAAGGGGGCCAGGTGAGGATATTCCGAAAAAGGCCCAGTCCTCTGTTCTTAACGCTACCTCGCTAACGCGGGAAATGGCGAATAGTTTAAAAAAAAATATATATATATATATATATATATATATATATATATATATATATATATATATATATATATATATATATATATATACTATTCGCCATTTCCCGCGTTAGTGAGGTAGCGTTAAGAACAGAGGACTGGGCCTTTGAGGGAATATCCTCACCTGGCCCCCTTCTCCGTTCCTTCTTTTGGAAAAGAAAAAAAGAAAAAACGAGAGGGGAGGATTTCCAGCCACCCGCTCCCTCCCCTTTTAGTTGCCTTCTACGACACGCAGGGAATACGTGGGAAGTATTCTTTCTCCCCTATTCCCAGGGATAATATATATATATATATATATATATATATATATATATATATATATATATATATATATATATGTATATGTATATATATATATATATATATATATATATATATATATATATATATATATATATATATATATATATATATATATATATATATATATATATATTTACCAAACTCAGTCACCAGCTTCTGCAGTTTCTCACCCGAATCAACCACTAGCGCTGCATCATCAGCGTACAACCATTGACTCACTTCCCAAGCGCTAACAACCCCATCCATAAACAAATTAAACAACCATGGAGACTTCACGCACCCCTGCCGCAAAACGACATTCACTGGAAACCAATCACTTTCATCTCTTCCTACTCGTACACATGCCTTACATCCTCTATAAAAACTTTTCACTGCTTCTAGCAACTTGCCTCGCACACCATATACTCGTAATACCTTACACAGAGCTCTATCATATTCTTTCTCCAGATCCATAAATGCTGCATACAAGTTTCTGGGAGTGTTGAAGAATGTGTGAAAGGCGAGATCATTATCTCGGAAAGCAAAACTGGGTATGTTTGAAGGAATAGTGGTTCCAACAATTTTATATGATTGCGAGGCGTGGGCTATAGATAGAGTTGTGCGGAGGAGGGTTGGATGTGCTGGAAATGAGATGTTTGAGGACAATATGTGGTGTGAGATTGTTTGATCGAGTAAGTAATGAAAGGGTAAGAGAGATGTGTGGTAATAAAAAGAGTGTGATTGAGAGAGCAGAAGAGGGTGTATTGAAATGGTTTGGGCACAAGGAGAGAATGAGAGAGGAAAGATTGACAAAGAGGACGTATGTGTCAGAGGTGGAGGAAACGAGGAGGAGTGGAAGACCAAATTGGAGGTGAAAGAATGGAGTGAAAAAGGCGTGCAAGGAATAGAGTGAATTCGAACGATGTGGTATACCGGAGTCGATGTGCTGTCAATGGAATGAACCAGGGCATGTGAAGTGTCTGGGGTAAGCCATGGAGAGTCTTGTGGGGACTGGATTTGGAAAGAGAGCTGTGGTTTTGGTGCATTATACATGACAGCTAGAGACTGAGTGTGAACGAATGTGGCCTTTGTTGTCTTTTCCTAGCGCTACCTCGCGCACGTGCTGGGAAGGGGGGGGTGTCATTTCATGTGTGGCAGGGTGGCGACAGAAATGAATAAAGGCAGCAAATATGAATTATGTACATGTGTATATATGTGTATGTCTGTGTATGTATATATAGGTATATGTCTGTGTATGTATATATGTGTATACGTTGAAATATATAGGTATGTATATGTGCGTGTGTGGACGTGTATGTATATACATGTGTATGTGGGCGGGTTGGGCCTTTCTTTCGTCTGTTTCCTTGCGCTACCTCGCTAGCGCGGGAGACAGCGACAAAGTACGATAAATATATATATATATATATATATATATATATATATATATATATATATATATATATATATATATATATATATATATATATGTGTGTGTGTGTGTGTGTGTGTGTGTGTGTGTGTGTGCGTGTGTTTACCAAATGGCGTCCTAGCTACGTCTCTTCGTTGTATATCAACCGACTGTTATATTTCTCTCTTGTGTCTCCCCTGATGATGTGATCATTACACGAAAGTGCAATTGGGAACTTAGCGTGTTTCAATTTCCCCGTGGACTCAAAGGAATATCTTGATCACGCGCAAAATTGTGATCCTTTCCAACATGGATTCCACACGGCTCTTCCATTACTTCTCTACAAGCTGTCCTGGACTTTCTCCTTTCATTACTACTTTCTCCAAATCGTCAATCAAGGCCCACCAACTAAAGATACGATATGAATTCCTTAGGAAATGCCTTGATGAACAAGTGATGCCAAGATCTGTCCTACCTCAACGATTGTTGCAGCTGTCTGGTCGACCATTTGACCAATTCCAAAACATCATTTTAAAGAAACACATTGAATTAAACAAGACTGAAATGGAGGAAGCCTTTCATATTACAAAAGAGAAGAAACGTGCCTTCCAAATAGCAATACCGACATATTGGAAGAACCGGATGTTGGACTATTGCTATAATAGATTAAGGAATGAACGCAATAGGCTACAAATGAAACTATATTGTAAGTTGGACCATCTTATTAAAAACAGCGACTGGACTAAGAACACAAACCTTTCTTTTTGTGATAAACCTGTCTAATAAACAACTAGATAAGGATTCTTTGTTTTGTGTGCTCTAACAGGGAAACCAACTGTGTTGATGTCACAAAGTCTTTCTGTAATTTAGAGAAATACAGTAATTTAACAAATGATGAAATTAATATCTGTAAGGGTTTAGTGTATGCCAGTTTGTCAAAAGCTAATTGGAAGCTAATTGCCCTAAAAGATTTATAAGAGCTATTAACACCTTAAAAAAGACAAGGATATACATATTACTAAAGCAGATAAGGCTAACACTGTTGTGATTTTAGACAAAAGTAACTATCTATCTAAAATGAATGATCTTTTAAATGATGACATAACATATTCTAAACTCAGTAAAAATCCCCTAGAAGCAGTTAATTCCCATTTCAATACAGAAATGAAGTTGTTGTTGAAAGTTAATGGTTCTCTTATCAAACGTTTGTCATCTTTGTCCCCTTCATTGCCATATATGTATGGACTTATCAAGACACATAAACAAAATTTTCCAGCACGACCTATAGTGAGTTCAGTAGGCTCCATCACATATAGATTGTCAAAATGATTAGTTTCTCTATTAAGCCCTTTAGTGGGTAAGATATCAAATTATAGTATCATGAACAATGTAGATTTAGTCAACAAGCTTAACAATATCAATGTTAATTTTGATTTCAAACTAGTTAGCTTTGATGTTTCCCCACTTTTCACAAAAGTTCCACTTGTTTACCTTGTTTATGGATTGGATGGTTAGGGAGGTAAATGCGTGGGTTTTGGAGAGAGGGGCGAGTATGCAGTCCGTTGGGAAGTGAGCCAATTGCTCTTTGCCGATGATACAGCACTGGCGGCTGATTCGAGTAAGAAACTGCAGAATGAGCTTTGGAAAGTGTGTGAAAGGAGAAATATGAAAGCAAATGTGAATAAGAGCAAGGTGCAGCAAGATTGAGGGACAAGTTAGTTGGGATGCAAGTTTGAATGAAGAAAAATAGGAGGAAGTGAAGTGTTTTAGTTATCTGGGAATGGATTTGGCAGCGAATGGAACTATGGAGGCTGAAGTGAGTCATAAGGTGGGATAGGGGGCAAAGATTCTTGGAGCGATAAAGAATGTCTGGAAAGAGAGAACGTTATCTCGGAGATCAAAAATGGTTATGTTTGCAGGAATAGTAGTTTCAACAATATTATATGGTTGGGAGGTATGGGCTATAGATAGGGTTGAACGGATGATGGTGGATGTGTTGGAAATGAAATGTTTGAGGACAAAATGTGGTGTGAGGTGGTTTGATCGAGTAAGTAATGAAAGGGCAAGAGAGATGTGTGGTAATAAAGAGAGTGTGATTAAAAAAGCAGAAGAGTTAGAGTTGAAATAGTTTGGACAAATGGAGAGTAAAAAAGTTGACAAAAATGTATGTGTCAGAGGTGGGGAGGGAACAAGGAGAAGCAGGAGACCAAAGTGGAGGTGAAAAGATGGAGTAAAAAAGATTTTGAGCGATTGGGGCCTGAACAGTGAATAGCGTGAATTGGAACTATGTGGTACACTGGGGTCGACGTGACGTCAATGCACTGAATCAGGGCATTTGAACGTCCTGGGTAAACCTTGGAAAGGTCTTTTGCGCCTGGATGTTGATAATTTGACGTTATTCCCCAGGTTGCTTAAATCCTTCAATGCAAATATAGCCTTCAGCAATAACAACACTATACAGGATATCTTAATTAAAAAGAAAATAACCAGAAAATTCTGCGGGCTGTGTTTACAGACTCCCTTGTAAAAGTTGTAATATGTTTTATATTGGGCAGACTGGTAAGCATCTTTATGTTAGACGTAAGCATCTTTATGTTAGACTTAGGCAACATAAATACAGTAAGAACAGGATAAGAATTAAATGCTTTATTTAATCAAGTTGAAAATTATGATCACTGTACTGATTGAAGTAAAACTAATTCACTTACTGACAGTAACTCCTTTATAATAAGAAATATCAGTGAATCTTCATCATATAATACACAAAAATTGTAAAATGAATATTAGTGAAGGTCTGTACAAAGTGGATAGCTGTGGTGTTGGTAAAATTTGTAAATAGTTCCCTCACCTGTCCACTTAATAAAATCTTATGACAGGCATGAAGCCATGCCCTGATATGGAATCAAACACCTTCTCCTCTCTTAATTCTTCTGCTGTCACGACTCTTCAGCTGTCCCTCTGCCTCCCTCTCTCTATCATATAGGTATCATTTTGAACAGTCTTCATGTGCGCTGCCTATGTGCGTGTGTCTCAACCCTTGTGAGCTGGCCCTGCGGCACAGGCTGGCTGCTGCTGCTTCCTATAGCTTCTTTGTCGAGACCAGTCATACGAGGATTGAACGTTATGACGTGTTCTTTCTTCGCACCTCTTAAATTTGGGTCTACAAATACCTTAAGAAGTTTAAACTAATTATTTTTCTATTCATTTTCTCATACCTATAACCTGATCTTTCCTCCAAAGTGCTAAGAAGTGGAGCATTCTTTTGGCCTGTACTCAGTCGACCACTAGGGAAAAAAAAAAAACACCAAAGATTCATATCAGAGGAAGGAAAAAAGATTGGCTTCGTCCTGATATGAAGTTTGAACATTTGTAAATCAACCTGAATGGGATTTTGTTTTTTTTCTTCGATCTATTACTTTTTAGAAAAAGAAAATTACCTTCGGCTATTACAGGAGCTTAAGCTCAAATTCGCCTTCCGTTCCAGGCGTCGAGGTCGGCTCTTTTTTTCCTGGTGAGAGTTTTAAGGGACTTGCAAGGATCCTGTCGCCCGGCGCTGGTGGGAAAGACATGACCCTCAAGTCTAATTACGTGCTGGTGGTTCGTCTGGAGTTCATTAAGTGCCTTCGCAGCCACTGAAGTGACTAGGCCCTTATCTCCTTCCTTCATTGTCTTTATTTTCGTAAAGTGGAGTCTGGAAGCCGTGTTGGGTAGGTACTTTAGTACTGATTGATCGAAATTGCAAACACAGTGATATGGGGGAGATAAGACAAGACTGACCAAGGATATCAGTCGGTTAGGCATCTGTAAGAACCTAGTTATCCAGCTCTCAGGATGCGCGCTTTCACAGGAGTAGGATAAGATTGGCCACAAGGAAGGTCGTCAAGTGACACTAAACTTCATTTATTCTAAGTCCACCAACGATGGCACAGCTTCGTCGAAGTTTGACCTCTCGTCTCATGGTACCACCACTTGCTGGTGGAGTCCGGGAGCCCATGGTGTGGACGGCCTCTGCAACGTACACTGTATTTCATATATGATATAAAGTGACCCATATAAGAGAGGGAGATAAACTGAAGGAGGATCCAGTGAAGAAGTTCAAGGAGCTAAACTTGATTACTCAATCATACGGTGAGGACAAGTTATCGTAACAGAACTTGACTGACTGCGTCCACAAGACATAGGATCTCTGGAGCGATTAAATGGATGTGCAAAGGTTCAGTTAAAAACTTGCCTTCAAAAAATATAATGATAATGATAATGGTGATAATGAATAGATGAATATAATGAAATACTCTTGATGTAGATTTTTTCTTCTTTCCGGAAGCTGAAGAGTCCAGTATTTACGTTCCAGGGGCCGGCGTATTCCAGTGTTTGTTCCCTGGCGGTGAAACTCGTCAGTGGCAGTTTTTTCAAGATTTTAGAATCGCTGTAATGGGATTCAAGCGCCGTAAGTTAAGCCTGGTGGAACTTCGAGTAGTAGTAAAAACCTCTTGGACAGAATCTAGATTAAGTTTAGGGGGTTGGGATGGGGCTGGGGGTGTCTATTGATTGTCTCTTGGAGATAGACGGTTCAATTAGCTCTTGGAAAAGAATGGTCTCCTTGGCTGGATGTGCAGGGCGGGCTATTCCGCAGATGTGCCCTGGAAAATGGAAAGTGTTACGGATGGTTCCAGGCTTATCATGGAGAGGGTTACAAAGCTGAGATATCACAGCTGGAATGACTTTAGAAGACTAAAGAGCAATGGTAGGATTATCATTATGAAGCTCCGGTCATGTGAGAGAGATGGGCTCGTATACATAACTAATCAGTTAAATAAACACGCTCCCATCTAAGAGATGCATCTAGGAGAGTTCATTAAGGAAATGAATCATAAATGAAATCATAAGTGAATCATAACTGAATCATAACTGAAAGGAAGGCAAATAGCAGAGTTGAGGAAAGGGTTTGAGGTGTTAGATCCCCCATCCATGATCTCTTGCATGATCAGTCAATTCCTTATTGTATAAAAGAAAAATGTTATCCCATAAAAAAGTATAGATATATAGAGTAATGAAACAGATAAGATTAAGAATCCTGTAAACAAAGGAGATATCAACTTTGATTCTAAGGAATAAAAGAGAGAACCGTATCTCAGAATGGGTCATCTTCCGCAGAGATTTGCACAAATGAGCAAGATTGGCCTGAATGCTTTTCTTTTTCAGAATATTTCCAATTGGGAGGAGGTCAGATTGGAACCGACCTCCCTCCAGAGTACATAAACTCCATTCTTTGCCGCTCCGGTCGGGTTTATGACCTCAGGCTAATGAGAAAAGTTGGGTTTGGATGTACGGCAGACGGCGGGTAGTACAACTTGTGACCACTAGGGGGGTGACGAGAGGGTGGAGGAGGGAAGGGAGTACTCACGAACCATCAGGACTGACCAGCGGGAGAGAAGGATCCCTCACGACCGGGATGTGAGGAGGGGAAGTCCTCACGACAGCTAGGCCTGGCCAGGTTGTGAGGCAGGGACCACAGTGAGTGGAGAATCCTCACGACAAGGGTGTGAGGAGAGTTCTCTCACGACCAGCGTGTGAGGAGGACGAGCCTCATAACCAAGGTGTGAGGAGAGCTCTCACGAGCCAGGATGTGAGGGAGGGTTCTCACGACCACTAGTCTTAGTAGGGGTGTGAGGGAGGCCCAGATGAGAAAGGGTCTCATATCCCGTGACAATGGATTGATAATAGTCTCTGACAGTATCAAAGACCCTCTTTACTCTCTCTCTCTCTCTCTCTCTCTCTCTCTCTCTCTCTCTCTCTCTCTCTCTCTCTCTCTCTCTCTCTCTCTCTCTCTCTCTCTCTCTCTCTCTCTCTCTCTCTCTCTCTCTCTCAGAAAAATCAACATATCGTCGCTGAAGACAGTATGTATAGACTGACTTAACATCGAAACAAAGGGGTTTGAAACTCTTTTTTTTTTATTTTGAACTTGGGGTTATTGGTTCCAATATTGATGGATATCCTTTGTGAGCAACATTGTTCAGTTGATTAACCTATGTGTCGGTAACGCACATCATCCACTTTTAAAGGTAAATAATTCATTCGGGATTTTGACATAGCTATGGGGAATTCGTCATCTCCTATGCCAACATAATTGAACGTGAAACATTTTGAAATGAGACCGATAATTCATAATGTTATATGGTTCACATGTGTTGAGGATATCTGTATATATGTATATTCACATATCGATTTATTTGCGACAAGATTAGATAACTTATCTCAACCATTGAAGAAGAGGAGACTTTTCAGATGCTGAGGTTTTGAGAAGCCAAGGTGTGTTAAGAATTAAAATGTACAGAATTGAAATGTACATGAAATCCTTAAATATCTAGCGTTATATTCATCTTTACTTTGATAATCAATTTAGTGTAAATTACGCCCATATACTCCCCATATACTCCTTCAAAAGGCACCTCCACAAAAATCTCCTATAAACACTCCCACATACATGTCCCACATTTTACCCCCACAAACATCTCCCACAGTTCACACCCACACATACAGTCGCCACAGTTATGCCTATATACTCCCACAGTCACTCACACATACACCTCCCACAGTGGCACGTACCAGCACCTTCCTTCAGTTGCCCTCGTATGCAACCCTCAGTATCATCATCACTGTCACTATCATGCCTGAGCAATCACCATCATCACTATTGACGGCCAAGCCTTCACCATCACCAGCTCTCTCTCCCTCTCCCTCCCCTCGCTCTCACCCACCGCCTGCCATCCTTGAACCATTAAGACCTCCGCTCTCTCTCTCTCTCTCTCTCTCTCTCTCTCTCTCTCTCTCTCTCTCTCTCTCTCTCTCTCTCTCTCTCTCTCTCTCTCTCTCTCGGCAACGACCCACCAGCACCCTCTCTCCCTCATCCATGATCCACCAACACTTTCTCCCTAGGCAACGACCCACCAACACTCTCTCCCTCAGCTACGACCCACCAACACTCTATCCCTCGGCTACGACCTACCAACACACTCCATCAATGATCCACCAACACTTTCGCCAGCAGCTACTACCCACCAACACTCTCTCCCTCAGCTACGACCGACCAACACACTCTCCCTCATGAATGATCCACCAATACTCTCGCCTTCAGCTACGACCCACCAACACTCTCTCCGTCAATAATGTCCCACCAACAGACTCTCCCTCATCAATGATCCACCAACGCTTTCTCCTGCAGCTACTACCCACCAACACTCTCTCCCTCAGCTACTATCCACCAACACTCTCCCTCAGCTACTATCCACCAACACTCTCCGTCATTTACTACCTTCCAGAAGTCATCACCACAATCATCACAGGAGCCACTTACCAGACTGGCAGCCAAACTGATCACAACCTGGCAACCAAACTGATCACAACCTGGCAACCAAACTGATCACAACCTGGCAACCAAACTGATCACAACCTGGCAACCAAACTGATCACAACCTGGCAACCAAACTGATCACAACCTGGCAACCAAACTGATCACAACCTGGCAACCAAACTGATCACAACCTGGCAACCAAACTGATCACAACCTGGCAACCAAACTGATCACAACCTGGCAACCAAACTGATCACAACCTGGCAACCAAACTGATCACAACCTGGCAACCAAACTGATCACAACCTGGCAACCAAACTGATCCCAACCTGGCAATGTTAGCTAACCTGGCAACCAAACTGATCCCAACATGGCAACCAAATTGGTACCAACGTGACAACTAAACTGATACCAACATGACAACCACACTGATACTAGCTCCACAACCACACTGATACCAGCTCCACAACCACACTGATACCAGCTCCACAACCACACTGATACCAGCTCCACAACCACACTGATACTAGCTCCACAACCACACTGATACTAGCTCCACAACCACACTGATACCAGCTCCACAACCACACTGATACCAGCTCCACAACCAACTGATACCAGCTCCACATCCAACTGATACCAGCTCCACAACCACACTGATACCAGCTCCACAACCACACTGATACCAGCTCCACAACCACACTGATACCAGCTCCACAACCACACTGATACCAGCTCCACAACCACACTGATACCAGCTCCACAACCACACTGATACCAGCTCCACAACCACACTGATACCAGCTCCACAACCACATTGATACCAGCTCCACAACCACATTGATACCAGCTCCACAACCACACTGATACCAGCTCCACAACCACACTGATACCAGCTCCACAACCACATTGATACCAGCTCCACAACCACACTGATACCAGCTCCACAACCACACTGATACCAGCTCCACAACCACACTGATACTAGCTCCACAACCATACTGATACCAGCTCCACAACCGCACTGATACCAGCTCCACAACCACACTGATACCAGCTCCACAATCACACTGATACCAGCTCCACAACCACACTGATACCAGCTCCACAACCACACTGATACCAGCTCCACAACCACACTGATACCAGCTCCACAATCACACTGATACCAGCTCCACAACCATACTGATACCACCTCCACAACCACATTGATAACAACACGACCACCGATCCTGATTGACAACTAAACTCTCTGAAATGAATATAGCCCTTTTTCAGTTCTACATTTTCTGTCAGATTACTAAGCAAGCCTTTATGTCATTTCTACACTCGGGATCTCATTTCAATATTCTACATTCCGTGGAAAAAGGAAAAAAATGTCATTCATTGTAAATCACAAACGCATGATTTGATACACTGGCCTGTCGCGTTCAGGGTATTTTTCATTATCTGTATTATTGAAATGTAGATAAAATCTCAGCTTTTATATTTTTCATTTTAATTAAAAAATATCTTAAACAATGGGATGCAGGCCGGATGGCTGTTAGAGATGATCTAATATATATATATATATATATATATATATATATATATATATATATATATATATATATATATATATATATATATATATATATATATATATGAGTCCAGGTTGAAATGAAACACGATAAGAGGGATTCCCAAGTGCACTTTCGTGTCATAATCATATCATCAGGGGAGACTCAAGAAAGAAATATAACAGTCAGTTGACATACAACGAAGAGACGTAGCTGGGACGCTATCAATATATTATATATGAACCTCTCCAACAGCAAGGTTTTGACCCCGTATCATTTACGTGGTAGCTGGGTACACAAACCACTCGGCCATGCTGCCCATAATTGGGAAAAGACTATTCGATTGCTTATAATCGAATACCCTTCGTCGGGTCCTATACTTCCAAGTGTTGATGTTGGGTAATGTGAACCTGACGCTATTTGCTCCTCTGTAGAGTTCAAGTGTTTCGGGGATGAAGCCAGAGTCAGGTATTCTTGCAGGCCAGTCGACTAGAATGCTGGCCAGGAGCTTTTGGGCACTGTTGTGGATACGTTGAGGATATGTCGGGTGACAGTGTCAAAGGCTTTGTTGATGTCTGTTGCTACTTGGATAGTGCGGGACGAGGATTTTACTTGGTTGAAGCCATCTAGGATATGTTATGTAAATTATATGATGATTGAGCGGTTGAGTCTGAGGCCATATTGTGTAGGTGAGAATATTTCACTTCGAATCCGCGTCTGACATCACCTGTGCGTCATTTTCTTACATGCAGTTTCCACATATTTTTCTTTGAAACCTCCATATGTCTTCCCACTCCTTACCACACTAATCTATGAGTTTCTGATCTCTTCTACTTTTACATACACCTCCGTAAGGACCCAGTGGTCTGTTCATGTTTGAATTCCTTTGCGTTCCATGGTAGGATGCGAGTTACAGAGGTCTTGCGCCTTTCAAGGTTGCAATAGAATATATCTGAAGAGGCTGTGGGTAGTAGAGGCGATCGTCATACTGTCAACCTACTAAGGTTCTATGTAGCTTAAACAAGGTCTTTGTAAACTTGGTAATTTTACAAATTTACACAAAGTGGAGCTGGGGATCATGGTTAGGACAAGGGGCTGTAAATCAGTGAGAGTGATTGCGAGCTTGTTGACTTGCAGTACGAGGGAGACATAGGGAGCCTTCCAATCAAGGGAGACTCTTGAGTGATGCAGGGAACCAGTGATGATGATGATGATGGAGCCTCGGGGGAGAACCCCTCGTCATGCTTCATGGGTGTAGTGGAGGGTACTGGCTCACCACACTGCACTACAAGTGCTCAGTATACCTGGCTGTTCTGGATTCCAATCGTGTGATCTCATGGATTGTCGTGTGCTTGGTGTCTCACCCTATCGTATGATCGGCTTTGATCGTACATACACAAGTGTTTGTCATATATACATATATATATATATATATATATATATATATATATATATATATATATATATATATATATATATATATATATATATATATATATATATATATATATATATATATATATATATATATATATATATATATATATATATATTTCCAAAACTCTTGCATTCACCTCCCTAACAACCCCATCCATAAACAAATTAAACAACCATGGAGACATCACACACCCCTGCCGCAAACCTACATTCACTGAGAACCAATCACTTTCCTCTCTTCCTACACGTACACATGCCTTACATCCTCGATAAAAACTTTTCACTGCTTCTAACAACTTGCCTCCCACACCATATATTCTTAATACCTTCCACAGAGCATCCCTATCAACTCTATCATATGCTTTCTCCAGATCCATAAATGCTACATACAAATCCATTTCCTTTTCTAAGTAATTCCCACATACATTCTTCAAAGCAAACACCTGATCCACACATCCTCTACCACTTCTGAAACCACACTGCTCTTCCCCAATCTGATGCTCTGTACATGCCTGGTGGCTGATTCATGTGAGAAACTGCAGAAGCTGGTGACTGAGTTTGGTAAAGTGTGTGAAAGAAGAAAGTTAAAAGTAAATGTGAATAAGAGCAAGGTTATTAGGTACAGTAGGGTTGAGGGTCAAGTCAATTGGGAGGTGAGTTTGAATGGAGAAAAACTGGAGGAAGTCAAGTGTTTTAGATATCTGGGAGTGGATCTGGCAGCGGATGGAACCATGGAAGCGGAAGTGGATCATAAGGTGGGGGAGGGGGCGAAAATTCTGGGAGCCTTGAAGAATGTGTGGAAGTCGAGATCATCATCTCGGAAAGCAAAAATGGGTATGTTTGAAGGAATAGTGGTTCCAACAATGTTGTATGGTTGCGAGGCGTGGGCTATGGATAGAGTTGTGCGCAGGAGGATGGATGTGCTGGAAATGAGATGTTTGAGGACAATGTGTGGTGTGAGGTGGTTTGATCGAGTAAGTAACGTAAGGGTAAGAGAGATGTGTGGAAATAAAAAGAGCGTGGTTGAGAGAGCAGAAGAGGGTGCTTTGAAATGGTTTGGGCGCATGGAGAGAATGAGTGAGGAAAGATTGACCAAGAGGATATATGTGTCGGAGGTGGAGGGAACGAGGAGAAGAGGGAGACCAAATTGGAGGTGGAAAGATGGAGTGAAAAAGATTTTGTGTGATCGGGGCCTGAACATGCAGGAGGGTGAAAGGAGGGCAAGGAATAGAGTGAATTGGAGCGATGTGGTATACCGGGGTTGACGTGCTGTCAGTGGATTGAATCAGGGCATGTGAAGCGTCTGGGGTAAACCATGGAAAGCTGTGTAGGTGTGTATATTTGCATGTGTGGACGTATGTATATACATGTGTATGGGGGTGGGTTGGGCCATTTCTTTCGTCTGTTTCCTTGCGCTACCTCGCAAACGCGGGAGACAGCGACAAAAAAAAAAATATATATATATATATATATTTTTTTTTTTTTTTATACTTTGTCGCTGGGGGGGAATGTGCTATTTCATGTATGGCTGGGTGGCGACAGGAATGGATCAAGGCAGCAAGTATGAATATGTACATGTGTATACATGTATATGTCTGTGTATGTATATGTATGTATACGTTGAAACGTATAGGTATGTATATACATGTGTATGTGGGTGGGGGTGGGCCATTCTTTCGTCTGTTTCCTTGCGCTACCTCGCTAACGCGGGAGACCGCGGTAAAGTATATATTCAAATAAATATAGATATATAGACATGTTTGATATCGTATACTTCATGTGATGTGTTTACAACACATCGGCGGGGTGTGTGGTGCTGTAATCTGCTGAAAGCTTTGCACACACAAAGGCTCAGAATCTCTTACAAAAACCCTGTGCAGGCGGGAGCCTCCAGCCAGGAAGGGAGGGAGGGAGGTGGTTGCTCAACCATCTACAGCAGACTGGTAGGTTTCCCCTCCCTCCTGCTGAACCTACCAAGCTGGCGATTTGTGAAGCAGGCAGACAGTAAGACCGATAGACAAGGGTGTAGGTAGATAGGCAGACAGGTATATACAGTTCGATGGAAAGATAGAGGGAGAAAGAGTGGGAGGGAGGGAGGGAGGGAAGCACGACACGAAAGTGACAGTGAAGATGAAGTGACGGTAACGTATTGTCGTACATGATCTGAATGAACGAATATAACGCCATCTATATTCGAACTGAGGGGAAAAGAAGGGAAAAAATACATTATTCCGTGGTGGATTTTTTTTCCTCTCGTCTATAAATTCATTTTTTTTCCCGCCATTTCAGAGACACTGTTGGCCCAGAATTCCTTTTGAGATTTCAGAATCACTTGGCAGAAATTCTCTCCTAAGACGTGCTTATTGTCTGTTCCTGAACCACCTGGCCTCAGCTGGCCCACAGGTGGTGGAAGGGAATAAGACGTGCTTATTGTCTGTTCCAGAACCAGCTGGCCTCAGCTGGCTCACAGGTGGTGGGAGGGAATAAGACGTGCTTATTGTCTGTTCCTGAACCAGCTGGCCTCAGCTGGCCCACAGGTGGTGGAAGGGAATAAGACGTGCTTATTGTCTGTTCCAGAACCAGCTGTCCTCAGCTGGCCCACAGGTGGCGGAGGGGAATAAGACGTGCTTATTGCCTCTTCCTGCGTCAGCTGGCCTCACCTGGCCCACAGGTGGCACTGGAGGGGCAAGGGGGGATGAGAGAGACGTGATCATAACTCATCTGTTGTCATTATTTTTATATGTGTTTACACGAGTGAAAAATCATGTGTCTCATTCCTTACTCTCTTGTAGGTGGACCATCTCTTGCAGGGCTTGAGGGCACACTACTCCCCTGCCTCCATAATAGTATGGGATTTCCTGAGGTGTAAGAAATCCCAGCCTGGAATAACGGAGGCCACAAGATCTGAACGGGTTGTGGAGATGGCCTGTCTGCAAGATGAGGAGGAGCCGATAATAATGGGTCATTCGAATCAGTCTGCAGCTGTGGGTCAGTTTTATGGAAGGCTTGTGGGAATTCGACGTGGAACTATTCCGGAACCTGGATGGTATACGGTGAACTTCTGGAACCTGGATGGTATGCGGTGAACTTCTGGAACCTGGATGGTATGCGGTGAACCTCTGGAATCTGTATATTGTGCGGTTAATTTCTGGAACCTGGATGGTATGCAATGAACTTCTGGAACCTGGATGGTATACGGTGAACTTCTGAAACGTGGATGGTATGCGGTGAACTTCTGGAACCTGGATGGTATACGGTGAACTTCTGAAACGTGGATGGTATGCGGTGAACTCCTGGAACCTGGATGGTATGCGGTGAACTTCTGGAACCTGGATGGTATGCGGTGAACTTCTGGAACCTGGATGGTATGCAATGAACTCCTGGAACCTGGATGGTATACGGTGAACTTCTGAAACGTGGATGGTATGCGGTGAACTCCTGGAACCTGGATGGTATGCGGTGAACTTCTGGAACCTGGATGGTATACGGTGAACTTCTGAAACGTGGATGGTATGCGGTGAACTCCTGGAACCTGGATGGTATGCGGTGAACTTCTGGAACCTGGATGGTATGCGGTGAACTTCTGGAACCTGGATGGTATGCGGTGAACTCCTGGAACCTGGATGGTATGCGGTGAACTTTTGGAACCTGGATGGTATGCGGTGAACTTCTGAAACGTGGATGGTATGCGGTTAACTTCTGGAACTTAGATTGTATGCGGTGAAGTTTTGGGTTCTGGATGGTATGCGGTGAACTCCTGGAACCTGGATGGTATACGGTGACCTTCTGGAACCTGGAATGTATGCGGTGAACCTCTGAAACCTGGATGGTATGCGGTGACCTTCTGGAACCTGGATGGTATGCGGTGACCTTCTGGAACCTGGATGGCACATACATACCAAAGTAATTCGAAAGGTAAACTGTATTGCTTAGTGATTCTTAAATATCAACTGAATGTTATATTTCTTTATTGCATCTCCCCTGATGATGTGATCATTACATGTAAGTACACCTGGGAACTTACCCTGTATCATTCCCTTCGCATTAGAAGGAAGGAATATATATATATATTTCTATTCTTTCATACTATTTGCCATTTCCCGCGATAGCGAGGTAGCGTTAAGAACAGAGGACTGGGTCTTTGAGGGAATATCCTCACCTGGCCCTCTTCTCTGTTCCTTCTTTTGGAAAAAAAAAAAAAAAAAAAAAAACGAGATGGGAGGATTTCCAGCCTTCCGCTCCCTTCCCTTTTAGTCGCCTTCTACGACACGCAGGGAATACGTGGGAAGTATTCTTTCTCCCCTATCCCCAGGGAATATATATATATATATATATATATATATATGAATGATACTAGCAACCATCAGTATAAGATGAATGGTTGTTCACTAATAGGGTGAACAATTCTATATTTTTTCAATTTTCTCTTATGGTATAGAACCTGGCTCAATGACCTTTAGCTGTCGATGGCCCCCTGAGCACCAGTCAGTACACATGTAACGGGGCGAGGCAGTGGAGGTGGCGCTGCTCCTCCCCCACCACAGAAGCCACCTTGACATCCTTTCACAGATAATAACTGCCCTCTATCGGGACTTATGTGTATCACTTTATTGGCCCAGAGGGTTCCTGGCACGTTCGCACGTATTTGACAAAGGTTAATTACAGTATCATCGAATTCAACATGGCTTAACTTATCTTGTCCTAAATCCAGTTGAAACTTGGGGGATTTCCCAGCTCTTCGAGGGTCAACAGATAACCTGGAAGGCCTTATGTCTGGGTGAGACTCGAACTCAGCAATCTGGGAGACAAGGGAGGTGTTGCTGGCAAATTTTGGAGCTAAGTTGCTACCAGAGGATTAGAGACAGAATTATTGGTCGCCAGGGTATCAACCTCAGGTAGACTACAGCTGGTCACTCAGGTAGACTACAGCTGGTCACTCAGGTAGACTACAGCTGGTCACTCAGGTAGACTACAGCTGGTCACTCAGGTAGACTACAGCTGGTCACTCAGGTAGACTACAGCTGGTCACTCAGGTAGACTACAGTTGGTCACTCAGGTAGACTACAGCTGGTCACTCAGGTAGACTACAGCTGGTCACTCATCACTATCAATAAACTCAGCGTTCACCTCTCCAGCTACTAGGCTTAATTTCATGCCGCATGAGTAGAGTTTGGAATTCATGTCATGTTTCTTCTCCGGTTTGCAAAAATCTTCTGTCGGAAGTTCCTTGAGATATTACGATTCTGATTTCTTTTGCTACTTGAGATGCTGATTCCTGTGTGGCGGGGTAGCGGCAGTCCACCACGACCCACCCCCATGAGTCCCCCATGACCCACCCCACCAGTCCCCCATGACCCACCCCACCAGTCCCCCATACCCACCCCGCCAGTCTCCCCCTAACCCATCCCACCAGTCCCCCATGACCCACCCCACCAGTCCCCCATACCCACCCCACCAGTCCCCATGACCCACCCCACCAGTCCCCATGACCCACCCCACCAGTCCCCCATACCCACCCCACCAGTCCCCCATGACCCACCCACCCCACCAGTCCCCCATGACCCACCCCACCAGTCCCCATGACCCACCCCACCAGTCCCCCATGACCCACCCCACCAGTCCCCATGACCCACCCCACCAGTCCCCATGACCCACCCCACCAGTCCCCATGACCCACCCACCCCACCAGTCCCCCATGACCCACCCCACCAGTCCCCCATACCCACCCCACCAGTCCCCATGACCCACCCCACCAGTCCCCATGACCCACCCCACCAGTCCCCCATGACCCACCCCACCAGTCCCCATGACCCACCCCACCAGTCCCCATGACCCACCCCACCAGTCCCCATGACCCACCCCACCAGTCCCCCATGACCCACCCCACCAGTCCCCATGACCCACCCCACCAGTCCCCATGACCCACCCCACCAGTCCCCCATGACCCACCCCACCAGTCCCCCATACCCACCCCACCAGTCCCCCATACCCACCCCACCAGTCCCCATGACCCACCCCACCAGTCCCCCATGACCCACCCCACCAGTCCCCATGACCCACCCACCCCACCAGTCCCCCATACCCACCCCACCAGTCCCCATGACCCACCCCACCAGTCCCCCATACCCACCCCGCCAGTCTCCCCCTAACCCATCCCACCAGTCCCCCATACCCACCCCACCAGTCCCCATGACCCACCCCACCAGTCCCCCATGACCCACCCCACCAGTCCCCCATGACCCACCCCACCAGTCCCCATGACCCACCCCACCAGTCTCCCCCTCACCCACCCCACCAGTCCCCCATACCCACCCCGCCAGTCTCCCCCTAACCCATCCCACCAGTCCCCCATGACCCACCCCACCAGTCCCCATGACCCACCCCACCAGTCCCCCATGACCCACCCCACCAGTCCCCATGACCCACCCCACCAGTCTCCCCCTCACCCACCCCACCAGTCCCCATGACCCACCCCACCAGTCCCCATGACCCACCCCACCAGTCTCCCCCTCACCCACCCCACCAGTCCCCCATACCCACCCCACCAGTCCCCCATACCCACCCCACCAGTCCCCCATACCCACCCCACCAGTCCCCCATACCCACCCCACCAGTCCCCCATGACCCACCCCACCAGTCCCCCATGACCCACCCCACCAGTCCCCATGACCCACCCCACCAGTCTCCCCCTCACCCACCCCACCAGTCCCCATGACCCACCCCACCAGTCCCCATGACCCACCCCACCAGTCCCCCATACCCACCCCACCAGTCCCCCATGACCCACCCACCCCACCAGTCTCCCCCTCACCCACCCCACCAGTCTCCCCCTCACCCACCCCACCAGTCCCCATGACCCACCCCACCAGTCCCCCATACCCACCCCACCAGTCCCCCATACCCACCCCACCAGTCTCCCCCTCACCCACCCCACCAGTCTCCCCCTCACCCACCCCACCAGTCCCCATGACCCACCCACCCCACCAGTCCCCCATACCCACCCCACCAGTCCCCATGACCCACCCCACCAGTCCCCATGACCCACCCCACCAGTCCCCATGACCCACCCCACCAGTCCCCCCTCACCCACCCCACCAGTCCCCATGACCCACCCCACCAGTCCCCATGACCCACCCCACCAGTCCCCCATACCCACCCCGCCAGTCTCCCCCTAACCCATCCCACCAGTCCCCCATGACCCACCCCACCAGTCCCCATGACCCACCCCACCAGTCCCCATGACCCACCCACCCCACCAGTCCCCATGACCCACCCCACCAGTCCCCATGACCCACCCACCCCACCAGTCCCCATGACCCACCCCACCAGTCCCCATGACCCACCCCACCAGTCCCCATGACCCACCCCACCAGTCCCCATGACCCACCCCACCAGTCCCCATGACCCACCCCACCAGTCCCCATGACCCACCCCACCAGTCTCCCCCTCACCCACCCCACCAGTCTCCCCCTCACCCACCCCACCAGTCCCCATGACCCACCCCACCAGTCTCCCCCTCACCCACCCCACCAGTCTCCCCCTCACCCACCCCACCAGTCTCCCCCTCACCCACCCCACCAGTCTCCCCCTCACCCACCCCACCAGTCTCCCCCTCACCCACCCCACCAGTCTCCCCCTCACCCACCCCACCAGTCTCCCCCTCACCCACCCCACCAGTCCCCATGACCCACCCCACCAGTCTCCCCCTCACCCACCCCACCAGTCCCCCATACCCACCCCGCCAGTCTCCCCCTAACCCATCCCACCAGTCCCCCATGACCCACCCCACCAGTCCCCCATACCCACCCCACCAGTCCCCCATGACCCACCCCACCAGTCCCCATGACCCACCCCACCAGTCCCCATGACCCACCCCACCAGTCCCCATGACCCACCCCACCAGTCCCCATGACCCACCCACCCCACCAGTCCCCATGACCCACCCCACCAGTCTCCCCCTCACCCACCCCACCAGTCCCCATGACCCACCCACCCCACCAGTCCCCATGACCCACCCACCCCACCAGTCCCCATGACCCACCCACCCCACCAGTCCCCATGACCCACCCACCCCACCAGTCCCCATGACCCACCCACCCCACCAGTCTCCCCCTCACCCACCCCACCAGTCCCCATGACCCACCCACCCCACCAGTCCCCCATACCCACCCCGCCAGTCTCCCCCTAACCCATCCCACCAGTCCCCCATGACCCACCCACCCCACCAGTCCCCCATGACCCACCCCACCAGTCCCCCATACCCACCCCACCAGTCCCCATGACCCACCCCAACAGTTCCCCACAACCCATCCCACCAGTCCCTCAGGACCAACCCCACCAGTCCACCACGACCCACCCCCATGAGTCCCCCATGACCCATCCACCCCACCAGTCCCCCATGACCCACCCCACCAATCCCCCATACCCACCCCACCAGTCTCCCCCTCACCCACCCCACCAGTCCCCCATACCCACCCCGCCAGTCTCCCCCTAACCCACCCCACCAGGCTCCCCCTCACCCACCCCACCAGTCCCCCATACCCACCCCGCCAGTCTCCCCCTAACCCATCCCACCAGTCCCCCATGACCCACCCTACCAGTCCCCCATGACCCACCCCACCAGTCTCCCCCTGACCCACCCCACCAGTCCCGCTCCCCTGACCCACCCCACCAGTCCCCCATGACCCACCCACCCCACCAGTCTCCCTTCACAATCCACTAAGATGCAAGTTTTTGTCTTCAGCTGACCTACCTCTCGTTTGCACTTGAGTGCCCTTGAACTCTGACCTCGTCCCTCTGGGTACAACCACATATTCTCTATAAACAAGATGGATGACGTAGGATCCAGTCACGCAAAAAAACCACCATTTGCCAACGGGACATAGCCACACCCACCTTTGACCTTTCCATTTTTGACCTGGCAGATAACAGGGGATCTCCCATCGAGAGACAGATGGCCTTATCAATAAGCAAGGGGTCAATATGGGTGCCCTTGTGACACTATCAACGGGTTCCGTTAAACAACATCCGCGAATTAAGATTAAACGTTGCTTCAGAAATGTTACCTGTGAACGCACGCCTAGTCTGGCGGCCCGACTGTGGAGTTCTACACACATATATATATATTTTTTCCCCTTGCTCCACCACCCAGACTACCGCGGCCAACACCATTGTGTTCACCGGTCGGGACTTTAATTCTCTGTTACGGTAAGGCAATCAGCGAGGCTCTGTCTGCGAGTGAGGAATGGTGTAGAGGGGTTAGTGTGGTGAAGGATAGTGTGGTGTAGGGTAGTGTGGCGAGGGATAGTGCTGTGAGGGATAGTGTAGTAAGGGATAGTAAGGTGAATGGTAGTGAAGCGAGGGATAGTGTGGTGAAGGATGGTATAGTAAGGAATAGTGTGGTGATGGGTAGTGTGACGAGGGATTTGCATAATGAGGGACCTTCTAAAGAGAGCCTGTGTAGAGGGGGACCACAAGGTGAAGTGGGGTGTAGAGAGGAGCTGGTATAGAGAGAGGATGTGAAGTTATGGTGTAGAGAGACGTCGTGTTGAGAGGATCACAAGTATAGTCTGGCAGTGTTTGTAGATGATGAGGGAGAGACGAAAGACAGACAAGAGGACAGATGATGGAGAAATGGACAGTCAAGATCACACACAATGACGTATGATGCAAAGGGGTACGTGTACATAAGGATGCTACAGAGGATGATGGTTTAAAGACAAAAAAAAAAATTGACTCTCTATACCATGGAAAATGTACAAGGTTCATTTTATATGAAGAGATCAATTGTCATCACAATTATGTGACGAAGGAAGAAGTAGATAAATGATGAAGAAGGATTTTACTATCTGATAGGGACAATACAGATAAGAGACGCTGAAGACTGGAGATGTGTAGATACGGATAAAGATATGAAATAAGGAGAACTGAGGACAGAAAGAGATGGTAGCATTCAGGAATGCTGTAGATAAGGCTGCCTAGAGAAAGAGAGCAGTGTAAGAAGAAGCTTGTGCTAAGAGAGAAGAGGAGAAGGAGGAAGGAGGGACAGTTTGTCGAAGGCTGGTAAAGAAAGGGAAGTCAGAAGGTGTAGAAAGGCATAATGAGGAAAAGGAACACATGGTGAGAGGGACCGTGTGGAGAGAGAGAGAGAGACGGGGGAAAATGCTAAAAGGGACAAGTAAATAGAAAAGCACTTATGGGAAGTATTTGCCAAGATAGAGAGGGTCATACGGATCTTACAAGTGTTGCATGATATCATGAAGACACATCTGGGGACGTCAGTGTAAACAGGAACGATACACTGGGTCGGGAATAGATGGGTGGATATAGAAAGTCGTGCATGATACATGTGGGAATATAGAAGGTCGTGCATGATACATGGTTGAATATAGAAAGTCGTGCATGATACATGTGGGAATATAGAAAGTCTTGAATGATAGATGGGGATACGATGATAAAGGTTCACTTTACTGCCTGCAGATAGACGCATATGTAGTTAGAAATGTCTGACCCTACGTTCTCCCTACGCCTCGAGGGAGATGGCGTAGAGGGGTAAGGAAAACGAGCAGAGCGTGATGGTATCGATAGATCTTCCTGTGTTAAGGGAAACATATAAAAGAGGGACGGTATAGATGGGTCCCCATGTAAAGAGCAAGCACACACACACATACACACACACACACACACACACACACATACACACACACACACATACACACACACACATACATCGAAAGATAGGACAGTGATTTGCAATCACAACAAAGCACTTCAGAAGAAGGGAGTGGCATACATAGGTCCTCACCATGGAAGGGGTACTCACGCGGCGAAATGGGAAGTTACAGAAAGTCCTGTGTATTGGTAAGAACACCAGCAAATACGAGTGACTCAAGTAGGACGTGTGAGTCATAGAACGGTCCGGCTGACCCTAGGCAACAGCCAAGGCCCTAGACTCTGCCACGGCTCCTCTGGACGAGATCAGACTCACAAGAGATAGGAGAGACGAGGGAAGGGAGAACGAGGAGGGAAGACGAGATAGACCGACCGTTCCAGAGGGCTAAGGGCCTGGCGAATCTCCGACAACATCGAGTCGTCAAGGGCGAGACGTCCCCCTCTTTCGAATTCGCCTCCTGCTGCTGCTTCTGCCTTCTGGCCACAGTCGGTTCGCGCCGCCCTCTCCCGTAATACACTGGACCACAGGGGCAAGACCACAGGGAGGGGTGATGCCATCTGGTGACGGGGGCGCGGCTGAGCGGAGGGAGGGCGAGGGGATGGATGGCGGCAGGGGACAGGCAGGTGGACGTTTTTCCAGCACCATCTGTGGGATTCACATACCCCTGCAGCGGATCGTAGGGTATTATTCTCCCAATCCGTATCGGATTCTCAAAAACGTAAAATTGATATGCACTCCATTCTCTCTCTCTCTCTCTCTCTCTCTCTCTCTCTCTCTCTCTCTCTCTCTCTCTCTCTCTCTCTCTCTCTCTCTCTCTCTCTCTCTCTCGCATCACGCCACCGGCGTTCCCCAGTGTTGACAGTCGCTGCTGATGCAACCATTCATCGTCTGGTATGCAAATTCCCGTCAAAATCCTTATCGAATTTATTCAATCGTGGGCCTCACTGTGCGTGTGTGTGTGTGTGTGTGTGTGTGTGTGTGTGTGTGTGGTGGGGGGAGGAGGAGGAGCTGCTCCTGCTGTGCCCACCGATATGACAGCATTGCCTGAGCTGCAGTATTGCCAACGATACCTTTTGTGCCACCTGATTTGCATGTAGATTTGCTCACGCCTGACTGGGCTCCTCGGCTTCGTTTTCCCAGCCTAGGTAAACACAGATAGTTTTATACCTACACACACACACACACACACACACACACACACACACACACACACACACACACACACTCGCACGCGCGGCGCTGCTCAAAGAAATGTGTATTCACACTTTACAGTATATATATAAATATATATATATATATATATATATATATATATATATATATATATATATATATATATATATATATATATATATATATATATATATGGAGAGAGAGAGAGAGAGAGAGAGAGAGAGAGAGAGAGAGAGAGAGAGAGAGAGAGAGAGAGAGGGGGGTAACTTGATAGACAGATAGACAGATATAATGATAGATAAATAGATACCCCTGCCTACGTTAGGTACCCATCTGTCGTATAACCTCGAGGAGAAGATGAACTGATAGGTCGGCTATGTCGACTGCCCGGTCCAGAAATCGAACCCGAGCCCGCTGGGTGGGGATTTTATAATCAGCAATGCTAACCACAGCACTGAGGCTCTAATATGAGTAATTCCCCTTCTGTCTTATTACGCAAACTCTCCAACTGGCTATGTTAACCCTCCGTCAAGCTGTGTTAATCCTCCGCGGTGGCAACATCAATTCTCCATTCCATTATTAAGGCCCTGTGTTTGGCTATGTTTGCTCGCCACTTTTCTGCTCCAGCCGAGCGAAGGACCAACACAGGCACTTTTGATCATTAACACAGCCAATGGGAGGGCAGTAGAATCAGACAAGGGGGACGTAACTCAAACAAGGGGACGAAACTCAGGAAAGTGGGACGTAACTTAGACATGGGGGACGTAACTCAGACAAGGGGATCGTAACTCAGACATGGGGGGGGACGTAACACAGACAAGGATAAAAGCTTACTTGGTTACGTTATGGTATAACATAGTAAGGAAGGTCGGCAACACCTGGCTATCTTAACCTCCACTTGCTGTGTTAAACTCCACTTGCTGTGTTAACTTTTATCTTAGCAAGGCCAGTCATCCTCCCTGGCTGTGCTAAATCCCCCATATGACTTAATCATCCTTCCTTACCTATGTGGTCATGATTGAAATACCTATGTTAGTTCTGTCCCTGGCTGTGTTAATCTTCATGTCGCTTTGTTAGCCCTTCAGTTTGTAGTCTCATCCTTGCATCCGGCTATGTGGTTGGTGTTGTGAGACCTACCTTAGCTCTGTTGCTTATGTTGACCCACTCTTGTTTTCATTTCAGCCCTATAGCTGGCTATGTTAACCTTGCGTACATATACTGATCTTCTCCGCATTGTTCACTGATTTTCGTGATTGTCTTAACCCATCAAGATTATGCTAGCTATCTAGACTATGTTCACTCTCTAACTGAATCTGCTAGCATAATACGAAGGCTATGTTATCCTCAATCCGTAATTTAGCTATGATAACACTCCAACTGACACTATTCAAGTTCCACCTGGCTATGTTAGTATTCAGTCTAGCTTTGTCATCTTCCCCCAGCTGTGCTTATGCTCTTGGCTATGCTAAATACGCATCTGATGCTATCTTTCCCACGTAATCACTTATCCTAAGTGCTGTGCTAAATAATGCCTTTGTAAAACAGAGAAGGGGGCCAGGTGTGGATATTCCCTCACAGGCCCATTCCTTTGTTCTTGACGCTACCTCGCTAACGCGAGAAATGGCGGATAGAGTAAAAGAAATATATATATATATATATATATATATATATATATATATATATATATATATATATATATATATATATATATATATATATATATATATATATATATATATATATATATATACGTTTTAACTCAAGTACAAGAATGTACTCGTAGATATAAATATTAATGTAAACATTACAGAATAGACACATATAAACTTGTCCAATACTCGAAAAGAATATTTCAAATCTATATTGAAATTCGAGATTCTATTGTTAGCCTTGTGAACAGAAAACGGATCATAGGATAAAGTGATAAATGTGAAACTAAAATATTGTTACCACGTCAACCAAAAGTTCCCAAAATTGGAAAGCGGGAACCCAACACATGAAATTGGAATTGGAAACCTTATAGATAAATGACACACAAAGAGGATAACCACCACACATAATAGATAGATGGAAACACGACTCAAATCTGGCATGTGAAAACCTAACACAATATAACGTCTGTATGAAAACCCCTCACACTAAAATGATAACGCGAACCACTGAGTCAAATTAGAGATTGAAAACTCCACACCAAGTGATAGTAATATAAACCCCCTCCCTCCACCCTCACCCCATACTAAAATATTAATAGAATTAAGTGCAGAAATAATACTTGAAAATGATAACCCAAGACTAAATAATAAGTTTCAAACGCCTCCATATTAAGATATTAGAATCAAGTACAAAATGATACCAGAAGATAAGAGCCCACACTAAATGATAACTTATAACCCCCCCAGGGACTATAATATTAAGTCCTCCATAATACAAGGAGATGATATCCCCACACACAAAACCCAACAGAAGCCCACAGACTTAACATTGACCAAAGGAACCGCCACACCACACATAACAAGAGCAAAACTCGCAAGAGAAATAACAGCAGTAGAAAACCTTCCCCACACAACACACACACACACACACACACACACACACACACACACACACACACACACACACACACACACACACACACACACACACACACACACACACACACACACACACACACACACAACACACACACACACACACAACACACACACACACACACACACACACACACACACACACACACAAATGACCAAGGTAAACACCACACAAAGGCCGGGGGAAGGATAAAGAGAGATGGGCAAGTGCCAAGAATGCAATGTCCAAACGCTCCAGTACTGGGAGATGAGACTGCCTGAGAAGGCCCCCTGGATGGTGGGTAATGTGTCAAGGGTTGTGGTGTGGAGGGGCACCTGAGAATGACCTCACAACTCATCTTCAGGTAGATGATGTGGGTTGAAATTGTACAACAGACATGGTCGAGGACGCCGCTCCACTTACCGTACATGGCTCGTGAAGAGAAATGAGGTTGGTTGCGAGTGAGCTCTGAGCCTGTGTTTACTTAAGGTATCTAGTGTGGGATGAAATGATAATAATAATAATGATTTTTATGATGATATGAAGACGCGATGGAGAAAGCAGCTTGTTTTAGGAAACACCGTTGCCTTGGCTCGTTTTCTGTCGAATTTCTGAACTGGTAGAGATTTTATTTTGAGTCCACGTCTACAGCGTGCCGCCCTACTCCACGTATAGCCCGTGATGCCATGAATGACAGTAGGTGATCACGAGTCTATCCAACATCTGCCAACACCGAAGGTACAACGATCATCCCGTCCGGCTTCACGAGCAGAGCGAAGGTAATCAATGTAGATTACGTACTGACTGTAATCATGTGCAGTTCACCTTACCTAGACATCCATGATATAAAGGAGCCTAGAATTACTGCTGGAGTGACCAACGGTTGCGTCAGTGAGTGTTGCCACACACACACACACACACATACACACACACACACACACACACACACACTCCTCCCTGCCCAGACTTTCACTCGCGTTTCTCAATATAGCAAATGTAGTCAGGGACAGCCACCCACCTGGCCAGGAGTGTTGCATGCCACTGACCACTTCTCGCCTCTGTTACGTGCATCCAGGGCACATTTTCGAACAGGCGTCTCGTCAAAGGCTACTGAACGGGACTGGACTCAAATTGGCCAAAAAGCATTTTCTTTGCTATGATCATACATTCCAGTACAGTCGTAAGAATTTTAGGGAAGTACTGCATACAGATTTGGGAGTGTTGAAGTGATGGTCTGGAACCATCTTACACCCTCTGTGTCAGTAGGTTGGAGACACCAGCTGCCCCAGGGAAGCACTGCCCTCCTGACGCAGGAGTGTTGATGGCCAGGAGCCATCTTACATGCCCTCCGTGTCTGGATTCATATACGACCTTACATGCACCACCCATTTGCTTCTCGTATCTCATACACATCTTGTCTTACTCGTGTCCTAGTCATTACCTTGCTTCAATTCTGTACGTGACTCGATCATATCGTAACGCAGGAACAGCTTGTGGTTATATGGGTGTTTGTTTATAATGTCCGAATGACTGTCATAACCAGGTACTGCTACGTCATAAGGCCAACCCCTTCCCCCCACATCCCCAGCTGGTAGCCAGGTAGCCAGACCACAGGAGAACGGTAGGTCGACACCAGCCAAGCCTTGCCTTAAGGGAAGGCCATCCGATGATGGGTCATGGGTTTGAGCTGGAGGGAGGGAGACACACCCATGAATTCGTGCCTCCATTGTTACCCTCCCCCATCACCACCTACTACCACCACCACCACCACAATCCAATGTGGTAGTTGTGGTAGATTGTCAGCTGTTCCTCCGCCACCCCATCACTGTCATCATCACAATCTTCACCATTACCATCTCCTTCACCACCATCAACATCACTATCATCATCACAGTCATCACAACCACCATCTCCATTTCCACCACCATCTCCATCACCACCGCCATCTCCATCACCACCACCATCCCCATCACTGTCATCATAGTCATCACCTCTATCTCAATCACCACCACCACACACCACCACACGTCCCCATCACCACCACACGTCCCTATCACCACCACACGTCCCTATCACCACCACACGTCCCCATCACCACCACACGTCCCCATCACCACCACACGTCCCCATCACCACCACACGTCCCCATCATCACCACACGTCCCCATCACCACCACCATCACCACTCCACCCTCATCACCACTACACCGTCACCCCTACGGACTGTGGGGTGTGTGTGTGTGTGTGTGTGTGTGTTCGTCTCCCTCACATGCCTATAACCTCACGTCCTTGTATCAAGCCCCCTCCACCTGACGCCAATATTGCGGAAGGAACCGCCAATAATCTTAGCCAGGAACCAACACGAGAGAAAAAAAATGAAGTGAAATCCCAACACATATTGCCATGAAATGTAGCGAAAACCGAACAGAAAATGAGGCGCGATGGATGATGGCAGGGAGGTCAACCTCAGGGGAAACTTCGCTGAAATCTCGATATATCTTTTTTTTTTTTTCTTTCTTAGTTTTCGTTTTCTTTAGCGAGAAACTTGGCGTCGGTGAAGCTGAGTGAGGATCGCTGAGTTACACTCTATTTTGACGGGTGCAATTTTTGTTTCTGTATTTTCGACTGTAGCCATTAAGCGCAAACTCCGTTTTCTAATGATGGTCAGATGGCATAGAAAGATAAGATGGCATGTGTTTATTGCACATATGACACACCAGGTTTCTCAACCAGCTCCTGGCGGGGGAGGGTAAATACCTGGGTTGGGTGTGGGCCGGCCGCCTTGCTCAGGATTCAAACCCAGGTGTACCCGACCCCTGGTGGGACCGCGCTGACTCATGGTCAGTAACGCTAACCATTACGCCACGAAGGCCCGTAAGTGTGT